>NW_012086623.1:0-617 GCF_000956235.1 Wasmannia auropunctata
GTATAAGAGACAGTAGCAGCTGCGTGGAGTGCCGAGAGCGATCGAGGTCTGTCTTTCGTCGCAAAATTCGGGTATATTTATATGTGGAAACCTTTTTCTCTTACGAGAAAATAGGCCTTCTGGCGGATTATTTAAACAATTTCTTTTTGCTCGTGCAAAGATTAGAACTTGGCTCATGTGGACCTATGATTAATAATGACCAAATCTATAATACTTTAGTTACTAGCCACGCATTTATTATAATTTTTTTTATAGTAATACCTTTCATAATTGGGGGATTCGGAAATTTTTTAGTCCCATTAATACTAGGATCCCCTGACATAGCCTACCCGCGCATAAATAATATAAGATTTTGACTCCTTCCTCCCTCCATCACACTACTTATTATAGGAAGATTTATTAATAACGGAACCGGTACAGGATGAACAATTTACCCCCCTTTAGCTTCTAACATTTTCCATAGAGGATCTTCTATTGACTTTTCAATTTTTTCTCTTCATATTGCAGGAATATCATCAATTCTTGGTGCTATTAATTTTATTTCAACAATTATAAACATACATCACAAAAACATGTCAATAGATAAAATCCTCCTCTTAGTTTGATCTATTATAATT
>NW_012086624.1:0-364 GCF_000956235.1 Wasmannia auropunctata
CGAGCACCGGGTTAGATCTTATCACCTTGCTAATACGGGAGATGAAAAAAGGAAAACTTAATTTCTTATTAGATTCTGGAGCAACTGTAACCTTGGTGAAAGTTGGAAACTTGAAAAAAGGCACCAAAATAAAAAAAGAGAAAATGGTCCTTATCGGAGTGACCGGTCATAAGAAACATACAATCGGAAAATTTAGAGCAACCGTGCTAATCGGAAGCCAAGAGATTCGGCACACGATGTACGTTGTCCCAGACGATTTCCCTATAGACTATGAGGGAATACTGGAAATTGACTTTTTACAACGACAACGTGCTAAGTGTGACCACGGTCGAAAAATGGTGCGGATAGGTAAAGATCGGAAGAG
>NW_012086625.1:0-480 GCF_000956235.1 Wasmannia auropunctata
ATTATTTGGACAAACAATTGGATAACATTTGTGGATAACATGTTACAGATGCGTATTATCGGTTATGATACAAGGGATTTATATGTTCCTACGAGTATTCAGAAGTTAGTGATCAATCCTGAGCTTCATGCAAAGAACATACGAGACATCTACGCTGACGACTTGGAAGCTACAATAAACAAAGAGAAACGTAAATATTCTTCAATTAATAAGAATTGTTTTATATAAATTCATGAACATCGTGTGAAAAAAATCTTTTTGACATAATGCGTATTATTTGAATTATTTTGTTACAGAATTACCAGTAAGAATGTACAAAGAGATAGATACGATTGTAGCTGGCGGAATTGAGATTCGAGGCCTGAAAGCTTCTCAAATCACTCGCCGAAAATTAGGTCAAGATGCAGTTATCGAAGAACACATGTTTGTAGCTCATTGTGATCGCGCTAAGGTTTCTTTAAACGAAGCAATTCGAATATC
>NW_012086626.1:0-462 GCF_000956235.1 Wasmannia auropunctata
GCCGAAAAGTTTATGTTACGCGACACCACTTAACCGTCTCCCGGCGAAAGATAAGCGCTCTGCGCTTCCCTTGCGAGTCTTTTACTGAGACCAAAAAATTAATGCATTGAATTAAAATATATTATTAAATCGAATTAACCCTTGTTTGACACACTGGAGTGTAACACACCCCAGGCCCACTTTTCGTTAATTTGAAGTATGTAACCCTGAGAAAAATTGTACATATATGTACTATTCTACCCCAGTGTGTCAAGCACGTCACGCCACAGAAGTGTGGCAAGTAAGGGTTAAGATACAAGTTAATCCATAATAAAATTAATTGAGTTAAAAGTTAAATTAATAAAAAAAGTAATTGAAAAGTTAAAGTTAAATTTTTTTTATTTGATGATTTTAAGGGTTTCTAAATAAAGTATATATTTGTTATACTTATAGATCGGAAGAGCACACGTCTGAACTCCAGTC
>NW_012086627.1:0-402 GCF_000956235.1 Wasmannia auropunctata
GACGTGTGCTCTTCCGATCTTTACGAGAACAGTATCGTAAGATTGAAATTTATATCAATCGAATTCGCATAAACTTGAAACAACACGCAGACAACATTCCGAAATTCTGATGAATGTTTTCGTAAATTCCAATTTAGATATAATTTTTCAATAAAAACTTACCAGAAGTAAACTGTTATCGCGTAATAGATTGCAAATCAAAACAAAAATAAGACTTTAATTTTTCACATTATTAGAAACGTCAAATCGCTCGAGCGCGCCTTGTGTCCATGCACTTACCAATATGAAAACTTATCCAACTGCACAATTGATTTCTTTTTCCTGCGGTTTCTTCGTTTTTTGCATAAGAATAATTGACTTGTGTTTTTTTTAATACATAATATATGCTTAAGTTGAAACAGA
>NW_012086628.1:0-301 GCF_000956235.1 Wasmannia auropunctata
ATCGATGCTACTACAAACATTATATCTGAGGCAACTGATTATCTTACAAACGTACGCAATTGCATTAGTAATTTTATATTATTAAAACATTATTTATTTTGTTTTATATTGACGGAGAATTATTTTTGTTTAAGAAAAAAATTTCATCGAATATATAATTTAATATTTTTACAGCATATATTACCGAAGCTGAAAGACGGAAAAGATTTTGTAATAGTAGGGTACTCCTTTGGATCTATTTTTGCAGTTGAGTTAACAAGAAGTTTGGAAACTATGAATTTTAAAGGCCGACTAATTCTTA
>NW_012086629.1:0-650 GCF_000956235.1 Wasmannia auropunctata
ATGCTGAGTGTACCCCATTTTATATTAAGATATCTAAATAATGCTTTAAAAATCTAAAGTTTAAAATTTTAACTTTTCTAGTTTTTGTTATAAATACCTAATTTCTAATTATAAATAACAATGACAATGCAAAAAAAATAAATTATAAAATAAACTATGAAATAATAATTAATGAGAATTAATGGTGCTATAAATAACTAGGAAAAAAATATGACAAGTAAATAACGAATAATGTTAATAATATGTAATGTGAATAACGAATAATTAAATAATAAGAATAAATAGGCTACAAAGAGAAATAACAATTTATATAAAAAATGGATATTGCAAATAAATGTAGTTTTATTTTAATGAGCTTAATTTATATTAACAGTTTTTTCAATAATGCTCATGCAACTTTGATTATCAAAGTAAATAAGGGTTCATTTAATTCAAATATTATAAAAAGCTTTATATGAATTATAGATTTGAAAAACGTTAAAAAAATCGATAAATATTCGAAGACATCACGAGATGATGTTCTCGATCTTGATTTCTCCATCTTGCAGTTCCTACAGTAAATCAGTAGAAGAGAATGATTATCGTAACTTTTTCTAAATACATGACAAATAAATAAAATCGATATGGTTATGATGTAGATCGGAAGAGCA
>NW_012086630.1:0-380 GCF_000956235.1 Wasmannia auropunctata
ATTTAAATACGTAAAATATTCAAGATTAATTTACAATTTTATGTTAATATTTTTCTTAAGTTAATTATTATTTATTAATGTTGATATTTATTATTGATATTTGTGTGTTTAATACATGCAAAGAAAATTTAATTTTTGTATACAAGTATGTAGGTATACATGTGTACAAATAATTGTTTATACATAAATATAAGAAAAAATTGTTTCTTTTTGGTTATCTTTTTTTAAATTACATCAGTCATGTTGAGTGCAGATTTTTCATCACAAGAATGTGACATAACAAGGAATTGTACCGATATTAATATATATGTGGCAGTGGTACCCACCATCTGAAAGCAAAATGAAAATAAGAAAGATACATTTTATTATTGAAAGCAAAC
>NW_012086631.1:0-892 GCF_000956235.1 Wasmannia auropunctata
TAGATGTTCGAAATTCGTGCTACAACGCGCGAGTCGCGCACCGGACAGCTCGGCCAATCACTTCGCCCGCGGGACCGATGCGTGACATCGGCACATTTGGCGACTCCAAAACTGCCTGTTTACTTGTTTTGCTTAACTTGACTCTGACGTCAGAGTCAGGTTGGGCAAAACAAGTTTTGCTTAACTTGGCTCTGACGTCGGATGATTGCCGAACAACAGCTCGAACATTCGAGACCATCGAAGGCTATAAAAAGGGAGAGCGGGCGGAGTTAAAAACCAGTCGGAAAATAGTCGTCGAGAATTCGCACCGTTACATTCGGTAGAATACCGCCCCGCGATTAGCGCTTCCGCTGTACGGTCTTGTCCTTCGTCATTGCAAGAATTACACGTGTGACCAAAATCAAAAGTCTAATTTATTAAGTCCGCTACATCTCCAATCCTCGCGATTCTCGCTCGTCGTTCGCTTTGTTCTTTTCGCACAATATGAAAATTCAAATTAGAATAAATTATACAAATAGAAAATAAAAAATAATATTAAATTTAATAAAAGAATTGAAAAAATTATATGTAAGATAATTATATGTAAGATGCATAACCCATATATGAATTTTTGACATTTTTTATATAGATTTTCATATTCCATATGAATTACTTTAATATGACATACATGCAGTTATCCACGTACATGGATTTCCATATGGATTTTAATGACATGGTTACTCGCATGGATTTCTCATATGGACTTTAACCTGACGTAGTTATTCATATGGATTTCCATATGGATTTTCAACATAACATGCAGGTTATTTACATGGATTTCCATATGGATTTTTAACATAATATGGTTGTCCACATGGATTTCGAATTTACCATAGCAATCCATATGGATTTT
>NW_012086632.1:0-510 GCF_000956235.1 Wasmannia auropunctata
TTGCCTTGTAACTAATCTCATATTATCCCAAATAAATTAGAAAAATTATATTCAAATATTAAAAAAGCTTTTTTGACTTGTCATTATTTACCCAACTAAAAATTGTCATTATTTGCCCCAAGAGCTACTTTTTCTTTTAAGACTTTAATGAGAGAAATAAAATTAATATACAAGCAATAAGCATAGGAATTACATCAAAACAGAGGGAAAAGGTACCGTATAACATAGGTTAGATCTCGTTCAATGATTCAATAATTAAGAAAATATAACTTCAAATATCAAAAAAAATTCAGGTTTTACCTATTTCACGAATGCAAAATTTTAAACTTCTCCGCTAGCTATATTTGGCTTTTGATTTTTATGGTTTTTTCAAAAAATGATTAGATGCTTGAGAACTGTCTTTCTATTAACGTAGTAGTGTAGTAAAATAGACACGGGAAAGAGGAGAAATTTAAAGTAACACTATTTGCCCCCCCCCCCTCCCCTTCCCTTACATGTTATCTGTAATAC
>NW_012086633.1:0-443 GCF_000956235.1 Wasmannia auropunctata
CATCTATCACAGCGCTTCACAATAACGTGTTTTAGAGTCTGGTTCAATCTCCACACTCGGTATACTTAATATTCAAAATTGATACGCGGGTATTTCGCATTAGAGAGCTTCTGACGAGCTCCACAGCTTTGTTCCCGATCAGATTTCATTAAACACTGATCGACAATGTAATGAACATAGGAGTATTTAAAAATTTTAAAAATTAGGCGGAATCAATGTCGTGGAACAGCGGGATAGTCATGCATGGAAAGTGTGTTTATCTGTACACTCAGTAAAATGCAACAATTAATAGCATATTTAAGGTAATCACGATAGTTTCGCATATTTTTATCTCTCATCAATACCGTGATGATTGAGATATTCCCGATTTTACCTATTCAGGATTTTACCCAAAGATGTTTCGGAACACGTGTATCATACGTGTTTCAATTTAAGAGATTCGA
>NW_012086634.1:0-451 GCF_000956235.1 Wasmannia auropunctata
CTGGAGTTCAGACGTGTGCTCTTCCGATCTAACATGTTTGTAATAAAAGATTACAAGTTTTACCTTGAGCATGATGAAAACATGTCGACAACAAAACGTATGTTATGCTTTCCATTCGTTGTTGTGTATATGTCTTCAAGTTATGAAGTTTTTTTTAATTGTAGTTTATTGCTAACAGAGTTTTGACAATAAAAAGTGTCACACGTTTACGACAACTTTTTGGCAAAAAGATATATACAGTAAGATATATACAGTCACCAAACTAATTGACCGGACACTGCGTTAATATATCGATAATTTCTAAAAATTCAAGATAGAGCAACTTTGTCAAAAATTATCGTAACATGACGATCGAAAAAGCATTTCACAGCTTAAAGTCTCTACTTTCGAAATCCATAATTCATTAAATGACTTACTGATTCTTTACAAAGCTGCACGGATGCAAATGGAA
>NW_012086635.1:0-336 GCF_000956235.1 Wasmannia auropunctata
TTTCTATCCGTGTAATTCCATGAAACATCAGTAGGATCGTTTTCTCAAGTACCGATTTGGAAAGTAGAGATTTCAAGCTGTAAAATGCTTTTTTGAACATCTCGATACGATCATTTTTGACGAAGTTACATTCTCTTGAATTTTGCCTATTTTTGGAGGGTAGAGTAAGTGATGCTTTAATTTTGTTGAGAAGTGTAGTATAATTATTATCATAATAATATATTTATTATATTATAATAATCTATACTGCGTATATATACAAGATAATCCTCTTCTTATAAATAATCATGCAGCCATTCTCAAATCCTGAGGGGATTATATATAAATATATATATA
>NW_012086636.1:0-391 GCF_000956235.1 Wasmannia auropunctata
GGTAATAGATTGAATAGGAAAAAGCTAGACGATTTGAGAGTTGGACCATTTGAGATAATAGAAAAAATATCGAACTCGATATACAAAATTAAGATTAATAGGAAGAAATCAGAGACAAGCTTGTTCCACATAACAAAACTGACCCCAATATCAGGTATAGATGAAGACACAGATGAAGAGAATTAAATCGAGAAACCCAAGGTGACAATACGCTGCGGCAACTCTTATCCCAAGAAGGGAGATGTAAAGAAAATGTATTTCCTTTAATTTAAATTAGCCGCGCTCCTCGTACCCCGCGCACCATTCGAACTAACCCCGATAGATGGAACAAGCAGTACGATTAATTAGACTGATTGATTATGGATAGAAAGGAATCGAGCACGTGTACATT
>NW_012086637.1:0-841 GCF_000956235.1 Wasmannia auropunctata
TATGTTTTAATACGATTTTAAAATGTATAAAAAAGATTACAAAAATATTAATTAAGATAATATAGATAATATAATTAATAAAAATAGAAAGTTTCTTAAAAACATAAAAAATGTCACAAAATATGCCGCGTATTTATTTCTCTCGTTAATAAAAATAATAATTCAATCATAAATATAAATCAATTTTGTTGAGTAATATCCGTATAATGGATACATTTCAAAGAAGATAAATTTACTTTAATTTACATTAGAGAATATTAGTCTTAAGATTTAATTTCATTAATAAAATATCTTTATTTACGCAATGCAATTAAAATAAATACTTGTTTTATTTTTAATTTTTTGTTGATTGATTGTGAGTTGATCATCTGATGTTGTCAAAATATTAAGAACAGGAATAAATACAAGAATTTAAAAGTATAGTCGAATCTCGATAACTCGAATCTCAAGGGACTAGAAAAATTGTTCAAGTTATAGAGTTTTCGACTTATAGAAATTAGAGAAAAAGAGGGTTAACATATGAAAATTCAACTTACGGAGGCTTTGTACGAGATTTATAATTTTACAATTATAATGGCTTTTAAAGGAAGAAAATCAATATTTAATAGTGATTATTTATTGCATACATATGATAAATGTCATCATAAAACAAAATACCAAGCTATTATACTCACGGTTACACACAGCTACAACATCGAATTAAAGAGGTAGCGACAATGGAAGTTCGACTTATAGAGGTAAACTTGTAAAGGTCTGGCTACTTTAAATTCGAGTTACAGAGGTAAAATATATATCTAAATGTCTGACAAATAATTCGAGTTAAGGTAAGTTTTATTTCGAT
>NW_012086638.1:0-543 GCF_000956235.1 Wasmannia auropunctata
TGGATAACGCTATTAACAATGTATTTTCTTTCAGAATTTATTATTAATATTTAAGCGTAATATTATATATTGTTTATTGAGCATAAAGAAGTTAACGTTTGCATTAATAAATTTAAGCGTGCCTCCCAATGATTTACGCTCGCGCCTGAGGCGAACGCTAACGAAGATCCGCACAAAGAGGAGACCGATAATATTTCATTTAACAAATAACGTCTTTAAAAATACTCTTTATGCTCAAAACCATTTAATTATGATTTAGTTATAATAAAAATGTACAACGGTAACGCCTCTGCATTTAAATGAAATTATTTCTTGTTTTATTAACTTCATTAATTATTATATGCGTTAACTACGCTTTGGCATTTTGCATAAATTAATATGACGTAGTATGAATTTATATAACTTTGCCTTTAACGTTTCTCGATCCATACAGCAAAATTATATTATAATAAATTCAGTTATAAGTATATTAAATCAAAGACAAGTGAAATTAATATTAGCAGAGAACTGTTATTGAAATCTAGGCCCGGTGACGCGATGTCT
>NW_012086639.1:0-607 GCF_000956235.1 Wasmannia auropunctata
TCTTCCGATCTATTATCTGCTGATAAATAATAGTCGTAACAGAAACCTGTGTTACCACACAAACTACAACGAAAAATTTTCCTGGAAAATGTATGAATAATGGAAAGACACAGTATGGGATAACATTAGACGAAAAATTTAATTACATGACTGGTAAATGATATGCTATTATTCTACATATATTATAATCTAATAATGCGTGTTTATATATGATTACATTTCTTTACATACATATAGGACTACTAGAAGAAATTATAAAAAAGAATAATACCATTATAGCTGATTTGGAACGCATGTGTTGAGATTGTTGAGTTTAAATAAATGTAATCAAATGATTTTTATATGATTAGCGTAGTGTTACATTAGCAGCGGTGCTCATGTTTAGGTTTTTATTTTATTTTAAGTTGGTACAACTGGTTTACCAGAGCGCGCTATTGTACATACTTTCGCGCTATTATACTTCCGTTCTTTTTCACTTCACTTCTGTATTGCCTTCCGGCTTCAACACTTTGTGAGATAGTTAATAAAGTTACATATATTTTGTACACAGTCACGATTATTATTATCCATGCCTAACAGTTGTTGCTCTTATTTTCATCTTTGAAAA
>NW_012086640.1:0-863 GCF_000956235.1 Wasmannia auropunctata
CAAATTGAGAAGAAGGAAGTAACAAAAGAATAATCGTACTAAACAAACTCGAATCGACATCCGCAATCATTAATAGCTCCGTAACTAAGATACCAAGATTAAATTAAGCGCCTCGAGATCACTTTATCCAACATTCCCTCACTTGAGCTGAGGCGATTAAAAACTTTAATTTCATTTTTCACATTAGCATATTAGTTACTCATTCACGCAACTTATATTCTACGAGTCCTAAACTATTGTTACAGAACTTGTTTTTCTCGTGCGTTACTGGTTTTGTTAGCGCGTCCGCGATCATTTCTTTTGTTGATATATAATTAAGATCAATTATTCCGTTCGCAACCTTTTCTTTTATAAAGTTATATTTATAGTATCTATGTGTCGCGATCGCGCGTGGTAATTATTCGAATAAACGAGTTTTATCGCGCTCTGATTATCTGAGTAGAGTTTAATCGGATCTTTCACGCTAGAAATTTCAACTTCTTTCAACAATTCTCTTATCCACATTAATTCCTGGCTTGCTAGCGTAATCGCAACGTACTCTGATTCCGTAGTAGAAAGTGAAACCGTTTGTTGCCTTTTCGAACACCATGAAACTAAATTTCTACCTAGTTTAAATGCATACCCACTTGTAGAACGGCGGCTATCAATATCTCCGGCCCAATTGGCATCGCTATATCCGACGAGTTTCACGTTTTTTTGAATCACAAAATTTTAAGCTCAAATCTTTCGTACCTTTTACGCATCGTAACACTCTTTTCAGCGCATTCCAATGTGGTTTTCCTGGATTTTCAGAGAATGAGCTAAGAGTCGTAATCGCGCAACTTAAATCCGGTCGTGTAGCCACGTACGCATACATCAAGCTT
>NW_012086640.1:8037-8706 GCF_000956235.1 Wasmannia auropunctata
AGAATTTATCTATCTTTTTCGAGAAGCTACAGAAGTCGACAAATCTTTAAAAGGTAAAGTTTTGTGCGTGCGTGCGTGTGTGAAAAAGAGAGAGAGAAAATGTAAACGCATGTTTATGCGCGCGTGTATAGTCAGCTGATCGTCGCGAGGGTCTCGCGTACCGCCTGCCGTCGGACAGTAAGTTGCGCCGCCCCTGTCTACCTTCCGTACGCGGCCCGTAATTCATTAACTATTTCTTTTTATAACTTGAAAACTAAGCTCCGCACAAATTTTTGCCAAAGGAAAAATCGTCTCAGAATGTGGTCAGAAATACGTATGTTTAAGGACAATATACTTATTCTGAATCACCCTGTATATATACAGGGTGTCCCAGAAAGGTCGTATGCCCTTTCACTGGCAGATTCTAGAAAACATTCTAAGACGAAAACTCTTATACGAAAATGTCGAGGCTATAATACTTTTTAAATTATAACCGATTAAAGTTATCCTATTACGGCGTCTGAAATTCGCGCGCTCAGGCATGGTACATTGCGCGCGCGATTGCGGGGTGCCCTTGTCCATTGACTTACATTTAAATATTGATGCGCTTATCGCAAAAATNTCTAATTATCGAAATTGAGTTTCTTATTTGAAAACATTAATGATTTTATAAGTTAATAACGCTTTAAA
>NW_012086641.1:0-919 GCF_000956235.1 Wasmannia auropunctata
TAATTCAAAAACTATTATAGTCTCAACATTTTGGTATTGGAACTTTTGTCTTAAAATGATCTCAGGAATCTACCCCTTAAGCGTTAGTCCGGTCATTACGGGACACCCTGTATATATATATATATATGTATAATTAATATATTAATAATTGTATATTAATATAAATAATGTATATAAAGTTTAATTAATATTATAGTTATATAGTTTAATAAATATATATATATATATATAATTGTATATTAATAATTGTATATTAATATAAATAATGTATATAAAGTTTAATGTTATATGTAAGAAATATATTTATCTTTTTCAGCTTGTTATAATAGAACACATCAAATCTGTATCTGGAAAGATATGCGGGAACTAAAATTATAATAAATTTATTAAAAATCATTTTCTCTGCAGAAATAATTCATAATTACTTTGCCAAGTATGTTAGCATAAGTTTTTATATAAAAATAATGCTTTGATATTTGTACATTATATGTATATTAATTAATATACAATCATAAGCTAAAAAAGATAAATATATTTCTTACATATAACATTAAACTTTATATACATAATTATTTATATTGATATACAATTTTATATATATATACATACACAATTATATATATACAATATATATACCTATATACACTCGACAGCAAAATTAAAGCATCACCCATTCTGATCACTAAAAATAGGCAAATTTCAAGAGAGTGTAACTTCATCAAAAATGATCGTATCGGAATGATCAAAAAAAGCATTTTAAAGCTTAAAGTCTCTACTTTCAACACCCATAATTCATTAAATTACTTACTGATTCTTTACAAAGCTGCACGGATGCAAATGGAGATGCATCGAATCTAAAAATTTTTTACCAAGTTCGCGAAGTTCCAAAAACTAAACTAAAAATTAGCACGCAAATAAG
>NW_012086642.1:0-315 GCF_000956235.1 Wasmannia auropunctata
TAATTAATTGACGCATTTTCCGCATTAGAGGTCTAATATTCTAGCACAATGTAGCACAAACCTAGCACAATTCAGCACAATTGTCGAAATTATTTAATTCTAAAAGTGGGGGGCTAACTTCGTGGAGGCATAATGTACAGTGCCACACATCCACTGATTTCATCTAAATATACAATACTCAATATCGAACTAATAAGTGACGTACCTACTTAATATCGAAATTCACCTTTTTCTGATTACATGCTAAAATGGATTTCTCTCTCCTTTTTCACAGAGAATAGGTGTCTTAAAAAATAAATCTGTCCACAACACACT
>NW_012086643.1:0-407 GCF_000956235.1 Wasmannia auropunctata
GATATTACTTATAATAAATCTTATGGTTTCATAACTCGAATACTGCAATCACAAGGTACGTTACATATCGGACATCGGTTAGTTTCTAAACGTTCAATGCATTCCAAACAACAAGCAAGATGACCGCAAGGTACAAAAGCGTGTGTTCGTTCATTAACAATGTTCATTAACAAGTGTAACAAATCGTACAAACGTCAGAGGCAGAATCTTCTTTGGATGTATCTTGCCGAGACCAATCCACAGTATGAAATGGAACATCTTCTCTAGCACTATTATCATTTGTGTTTGTGGATGAAAGCCAATATCCGTAATCATCTTCCGGAACTTCGTATATTAACGGATCTATAAACATAGAGAGAAAGAAGGATAAGAATATTATATGTAGATTTATATAAGATCGGAAGAGC
>NW_012086644.1:0-605 GCF_000956235.1 Wasmannia auropunctata
TACGTTATAATATTATCTTTTATACATATACACACACATATATCTTTATATTACCACTTATCTTTACTTTATATTTTACTATAAAACTATTTGCAGCGTTAATTGTTTATAAAGTGTTAAACATAGATTTGTACATAATATTATTGTGTGTGTGCTTGTGTACGTTATGCGCAATTACATAGGTATTACATACTCAGGAAACAAAGAAAAATAAAGGTAAATAAACAATATCGCTATTTATTATACACTCCTTAAATTCTCTTAACCGCATATGAGAAAGAAGAAGAAGGAAAAAGGGTGAGAAAGAGAGAAAGCTCTAAAATTGCAATAATTCTAAAATTCCGGATTTAAATTGATAATTAAACTTTTTATTTTTTTAAACTTTTTATTGATAATTAAAATTTAAATTGATATTATACTGTACTGGCAAATAATAGGCGGAAATGATGATGACAAGCGATAATCAAATCAAGTTGATTATACTGTGTTCAAATGTAGTCGCATTTTTTTTCGATTCACGTGGATTTGATTAGTTAAGAATGTTAAGATGATTGACATCCTTTACGTGTAAAGAGTGTAAAGTTGTAACTTGCAACATATGTATA
>NW_012086645.1:0-356 GCF_000956235.1 Wasmannia auropunctata
AGAGTTGTACATCAGAAAAAAGAGAAATTGTTAATGATAGCTGTAAAAGAAGTCTTTGAATTTTGGAAAAGTTCAAAAAAAGGGCGACATTCCCTTTCAACGGTAAAAAACCGTTTTAGAAAGGTGACATCTTTGAGACAACTATATCGATGAGAACATTACATACAAAAAGGAGGTACTCACAGAGAAAAAATGTTATATACACTGCTCAAAAAAATTATGGCATAGAAAAATTTTGAGCAAAAATTGGTCAACTTTGGTTAACGATAACTCCGCGAAAAATTATCGTAACATGATAAACTTTTTTTCAAATGAAAAGCTTGAAATCTCTACTTTAAGATACTGTGAGTCGATTT
>NW_012086646.1:0-1852 GCF_000956235.1 Wasmannia auropunctata
GCCACCAATATTTCGGCCGATGATAAATATTTCATAGAGCGCGTAAATCACTTTAATCTGGTTTTGCGTAATTTATATATAAAGTGTTATAGCTCGTGTAACTTACAAATAGGTACGCCAAAATTTGATATACTTACAAAGTGATTTGTCAGACGCAAACTTGATAAAGTTTCAATATTCCTTTTTATTTTTTACTTAATTATTAATTTTTATATTTTGAAATATTATTGATGTTATATAAATGTACATGTATAAAAGTGTAAAAATTTTGAAATGAAAAAAATTAAATTCATTGGTCTTTTATAAAATATTAATATAAAGTACATATCCTTTCACCTTTGTATGTTACATACATAATTGTCAGATGCTGTGTCTAATTATTCGCAGTGATAATTAGACACAACATCTGACAATTATGTATAATATATATAACACACGAAGGTAAAGCGACACTTATGTAATATTTTATAAAAGTTAAGAGGACTTGATATAAAGCCGAAACGATCGTCTGGTAGCATTAATGTAATTTTTTATATGAATAAAACGTGGATTAGCACGAAGACCTTGTTTGGCTCCTGGCTTATTAAAATTATTTATTTTAAATGTAATTCTCGGAGCCTGAATATATATTGTTCAATTTAAAATAATTTTTGTAATATTTAATTGTAGGCGTGTTATAAGGGTTGAAGAAACGAAATATAATTCGTAAGCCAAATATGACTTTTATTCGTGCCCGTCGCGAGACGTCTGACCCTGCGGCCAATTTCTCCAAACCGATGAAGACGACTGTTGTCGCAAAAATCTGACGTGGTCCAATAACATTTCGGCACGTCATAGGCTTTTGTTCCTCGACCCGAAAGAAAGCGCAAACAATACAATATCACAAAATATCAGCTTAAAACAGTGTTTTTAATGACTGACAAAATGCTTGGCGCGCAGTTTGTTTGAACTGGAAATTGTAAAAAATTCACACATGAATATTATTAAGATTCGCTTTAGATCGCATTTGACGTTTCTTTTATTGTGAAAACAGTTTCCAAGTTCTAAAAATAAATCTAGATTTATTGTTTATAATTATATTTTATATGTATATATTTATTTTTTTCACTTTTATTGAAAAATAATGTTTTTAAATTAAGGTAAATGTCCCTATTTGTGACCATGTAAAATAATTGCACAAATTAATAAAAAAAGAAAGTATCCTAAAGTGATTAAAATAAAAAAATTATTACACCGAATACAAGTTAGATTAATTATTTTTGTATTGAAAAATGTATTTCATTTAAGTTTTAAACATAATCTAATAAATATAAAAAAAGAAATTGCAAACTATGTAAATAAATGCATAAGTGACTGCCTAATTTCAATTTGACCCTATTAGTGACCACCCGTCTGTCCCGGTTAGTGACCGGTACAACAAATATCAAATGTATGGATTTTGTGACCGACGGATACATTTTCTTGCTTTGAAGCTGTGGTCATAAATCGGTACAAAATACACGCACCCAAACAAGTTCCAATTAGTGCTTAACCTAAAGTGACAATAAGTAACTTTAGTGACAATATTGTCACTAAAGTTTTCTTTCGAGCATAATCAAATATTTTTTTGTTTATACTTGTATGTACAAACGCAACTTACACTCGTTCAGAAGCGTATAGAGATGGATATAATTAATTATGTTTTTTTTCTTTTTAGCAGCAAAATTTATTGTTATGAGTAATTTTCTTATGAGCTAGTCACAATTTACGAACATGCGTGTTTTGTTGTACCTATTTCTAATGTTCGCCTATATACTCAAAACTACCTTTATTGGAATCCACAAGTAGTACAATAATCTTTAAGATCGGAAGA
>NW_012086647.1:0-824 GCF_000956235.1 Wasmannia auropunctata
CTCTTCCGATCTAATTAACAATTCTGTGCAATTAATTAAATCTTTACAAAATTTCTGTTACTATTTAAATTTATTATAATTATATATGTTCATGTATTAGAAATTATTAAAACTTGTAATATAAATTGTCGTAGCAATTAGGATACAGATCGCGTAAGTGATAAACACAATTCAAGTAAGAGTGTCTTAATCGGTCGAGGCTAAATCTTGGCACCTAATAATATTTCTATGTAAATCTTAATTCCGTATTTCAGTTATTTTAAACTGCGCGCCGAATTAATTTCGTGCTTGTAAAGCCTTATTATGTCTACGATACTATAGAAATCGGTCCAAGTCAACGACATATATGTATATATATAGACCGAGCATTCTGTCCACAGCATGAAGCCGAAAGTTGGCAGAATACGATTGAAAGAGATAGCATTTGCGGAGAATGCTGTCTCATTTTATCTTATAGTAAGATTGGTAAGATGGCCGATGTCAACAGGTGTCAATTGACATCAGCGTCATCTTGCAGTAAGATAAAAGAAAGAGCATTCCTCTCAAATCGCACTATCTCTCTCAGTCGTATTCTGCCAACTTCCGGCTTCACCCCCTCCACAGCAAAAGCATAGGAATGGTCGGTCTATTTATATATGTCGTTGGTCCAAGTTCTCGGACCAAGAACTGTGTAGCCAATCAACTTGCAGCTTTTACGGAAAAGTAGCAATTTTATTGGCTATATAGTTCTCGATTCGAAAACTTGAGTTTCTAGTATGGACACAAGGCTTAACGCAATCATAAACTGAAGCCGGAAGTGAGATCTCAATTAAATCGATCTTCAA
>NW_012086648.1:0-329 GCF_000956235.1 Wasmannia auropunctata
TATCACGTTGGTTCCAGTTACAACAATCTGCAAATTGAACAATTCGATAAGTTAATTGGAAGGATTTAGAAAATAAAAGCACATTAATGACAAACAGTAACACATTATAGATAAATAGTAGAATAACAAAAAAAGAAAAAAAAGTGCAGTAAACGAATCAGGAAAAAATATTACACTCAATTTTATTATTTCTTTGAATATTGCTTATTAAGAGATACGGTAGTGTCCCGTACCAAGTGTACGCGTAGCACGAGTGTGTTAACTTATGCTTTAATGTCCTAGTTAATGGGAAAATACCCGTATATTAAATAAATTCAGATATTAACGGA
>NW_012086649.1:0-1639 GCF_000956235.1 Wasmannia auropunctata
GAGAACGTTATTAAAGTCAAAGAGAGAAGACTCTGGTTCTAGTAGTGTTGCATATATTATTTTATAGCCATCCTTCGTTGTTGCTTTCAGAGGAAAAGAAATCCTATTTTAAATCAATTTAATTTATTAATATATCAGAATGTATCAAAATCTTAGCAAAAATATTTGTAGTACTTTTAAAAATCTGCAATTAATACACCTATACACATTTACAGGATATATTTTTTCTGCATATGATCTCAAAATGTGTATACTTTAAATATTATAAATATTGTAAATTAACATTTTACATATAGGGTAGGATTGGGTATTGCAACACATTAAAAAAATGTTTGATATTTCTTGCATATTGAAGAACAAGAATATCTTGTTTCTCCCATTTGATAAGTCTATTAATGTTCTACGTAATTTGGTATTGGAAATGATTATTTTAATGCAAATGATCAAGTGATGGAGGGTGCTCTTATTACCCAAACAGTCCTCATATTATTCTCTAGGTAGAATAATATGGGCATCTGAGGGTAATATGAGCACAGAAATGTATTTAAATTATGCAGAAATAAAAAATAATATTTAAAATTTCTTATTAGAATAAACGTTTAACATTTTGGTAGAAATTGAAATATAATTTTTAGCTAAACGGGACTGAAATAAGTAAAGTCTAACAAAATAAGCATTCAAAATATAATTATTTTATTTATCACAAAACGGTCAATGTAGACCTTGAAAGAAAAAGAAAGCACATAATATTTAAACATTTTATTATAGAACATTTAGCATTTCAATAAGAAAAAAATTATAGCTTTTTACTTTAACAGTATCGAAATATTCTAACAAAAATAAATATTTACAACGTTATTATCCTCCTGTCACAGAATAATCTATTAATAATAATTGCAAATCTTGAATTTTCTGTTGATTCCTACATATTCTACATGGATCTGTTGCTTGCACGATATACGAATAAAATTAATTAGATGTTGAAAAGTTTTTATCAGTTAGAATTCTACATTATTAATTCAAAATAATAATTAAAAATAACAAAAAGACTTATTTTTCATTTTGCAAAGGTTGACGGTGTTTATAGTAGACTACTGTAAGAGTATAATATGAGCATACTCATAATAGACGATCATACATACTGTTTGAAAAAGCCTCATATCTAACAAATTAATAATAGTCTTAAGGATTAGTGAGATTAAAACAGCTAAATATTGTTTACTTTATAAATATTAATAATACAGAACAAAAATATGTTATCTCAATGTAGGTTGCGAACCTTATGAAATAAAGAGAAAAACGTAAGAAACAAGAAAATAACGTACATTTTTATTCATTTTGACAAATTTTCAAAATAAATAAAGTTAGTGCAAATCCCGTAGCATACTGGGATGTTCTGAATCCAGTGCATTTTGTACACAGCAGATTGCACTATATAGTACTAACCGTTGTAAAAAAAATATATATGTAGAAGATGCTCATATTACCTGTAGTGCCCATAATACCCGACCATACTCTTCACTAACAAGTTATATTATTTGCTCACTAATATTTATAAAGTTGCTTCTTACGAGACTTTGAAGCCTTGTTGTAGCTCCGTTTTTTCCCTGCACGGATCTCGATTACCAAAAAATTCTGG
>NW_012086650.1:0-1371 GCF_000956235.1 Wasmannia auropunctata
TCTCTCTCACGACTTTTTCGCGTTTCTTACATCTCTCTCGTCTCTCCCACGGCTTTTTTGTCTCTCTCATGATTCTCTGGTCTTTCTCATAGCTTTCTTGTCTGTTTTTCTGCTCTCTCGTCTCTTTAACAATTTTCTTGTCTCTTTCTTAGAACCCTTATCTTTCTCCCGATTCTCTCGTTTCTCTTACGGCTTTCGCGTCTCTCTCATGACTCTTTCGATTTTCTAACAATTCTATCGTCTCTTTTTTAGTACTCTCGCTTCTCTCACAAATTTCTCGTCTCTTCTACAGTTTTTTTATCTTTCTTACGGCTCTTTTGTTTTCCTCACAGCGTCCTCGTTTTTTTTCAGAACCCTCATCTCTCCTCCGACTTTTTCGTCTTTTTTACGGCTTTTATCTCTTTTTCAGGACTCTCTCATCTTTCTACCAATTTTCTCGTTTCTTTCTCGGTACCCTCGCTTCTTTCACGGCTCTCTTGTCTCTCTCATGACTTTCTCGTCTCACCCACGGCTTTCTTATCTCTAACTTTTTGTTTCTTTCACAGCTCTCTCGCCCCTCTTACAGCTCTTTTGTTTCTCTCATGTCTTACAACTAGTGATGATATACGATCCATTTTATCAATATAGTAAAATAAAGTAAATATATAAAATTACATAAAAAAATGAATCAAATCAAATAAAAATATAATGAAATAGAACATGAAACGAATTAAATACAAAAATAAGGAATGATATAAGTAAAATAGATAACAGCAATTAAATAAACAAATAAAGAATAAAACAAATAAAATAAAAAATAAAATGTAATAAAATAAATAGGAAACAAATATTAAAATGTAATAAAGTAGAAAAGACAAAATAAAATTAATATTTTGTATTTATGTGAATAATAGATTCTTAGGAAAGTAGCAATAATCATGACTAAAAATTTTTCTAAAGTAGTTTTGTTGATCTTGATAATTAAACAATAAGGATAAAATGGTTTCATAAACGCTGTATTTTATTATAATTGATCTAAAAAACCAAATTGGTATTATCTTCAGTGTATAATACAATCACTAAAATCATTTTGTAAATATTATACCTCGAAAAAAATCTGTTGTATTAAACTTCAAAAAAATCCATATGGTATTATCTTTAATGTATAACACAATCACGTAAAATTATTTTATTATTAATGAAACAAAAACTTAGCAAAAATTAATGAAATCCGTGGAAAAGACATTAAAATTGTAAAAAAAGATCGTCAAGATTATTTTTTAATGTTTTTACCTCGAAAAAATTGTTTTATGAAAAACAAAAAAAGTCAAAATAATGACATGAAAAAGAAGTGAAATCAAAATGTTATTCCAAGTATATCTGTCTCTTATA
>NW_012086651.1:0-467 GCF_000956235.1 Wasmannia auropunctata
TAATTTCTGTTAGGGTGTCTGAGAGATTTTTTGATAAGGACCTGATCTTTGCTTCAGTCAGGTTAACAGAAAATTGTATTATATTTCTGATAGGGCCCCTATTAAGATTCCTTATCAGAACCTGATTTTACCATCCTAATAGGGGCTTATTACTGCAATTTCTGTTAGTGCCCTGAAAGACTCTGATAAGGGCCTGATTTTTACCCTAGTCAGGTTATTAACAGAAAATTGCGTTATATTTCTGATAGGGCCCCTATTAGGATTCCTTATCAGGACCTGATTTTGCAATCCTAATAGGGGCCTATTACTGCAATTTTTGTTAGTGCCCTAAAAGACCCTGATAAGGGCCTAATTTTAACCCTAGTCAGGTTATTAACAGAAAATTGCGTTATATTTCTGATAGGGCCCCTATTAGGATTCCTTATCAGGACCTGATTTTACAATCTTAATAGGGATCTATTACTGCA
>NW_012086652.1:0-509 GCF_000956235.1 Wasmannia auropunctata
AAATTTTATTATTAGTTGAACTATATTATTAATTTTGACATGAGATATTCATATAGCAATCAGTAAATTTTGGATCGACTAATTGCTTTTTTTGTACGAGCAATCGTCGAAGTTTGGATTGATATAGATTCCTATCACCTGATACTAATCCGTCTAAAGTGATTTATATCCGATTTGAATGATTTTAATTCTTTTTGATACCGTATTTTCGGTGCAGAAATCCCGATCGATTCGGATAACTTTTTTTATAATCGGTTTTAATCGAACATTTTCGGCAGGAATATTACAATGTACGAAGTTTACATCGTACTTTGGATGTGGCCGTATGGACCCTCTGTCTCGGAGTTGTTGTTCCATTCCTTGCGAGGACGTTTCGGTTGGCAGAGTCCTGGATTTCACTTTCTTAACTCTGGGTTGTACTTCAGGTTGCCTGATCCTCGCAGCTTATTTTTGACTGCCTTCGGACTGGCCTCAGGTTTTTCTACTTCTGAGACCTCACTCTCCACATC
>NW_012086653.1:0-1307 GCF_000956235.1 Wasmannia auropunctata
GCTTTTGACAGCATGTTACAAAAAAGCTTAGAATAAATTAATTTGCTATTAGTGAATGATTTAACATGTAATATTAGATGCCTTGAACATCAAGCTACAATTTCCAACGTTTGTTTGTATTTTAAATAGTACCTAAATGTGAAATATAACCAAAAATATCTTAAGTGGTACGCATTCGGCAACTCTCCCCTATTATCAATTGCAATGTAGTAGATGTTAAAAAAATCGATAGAAAACGATAAGAACTGATAGAATCTGTCAAAATTTTTATTTTGTCCTATCGTATTTATCGTTCCACTTTTTCTGTTCCGAAAGAAATGTTATCGTTTCTTATTGTTTCCTATATCATTATTTGATTAAAGCGATTTTAATCGTTAAATATCGTTCGTTGAATCATTGATAGAATTTCTATAGTAACTTATTTTATACCGTTTTATACCGTTTTAATGAAATTTATCATTAAAGCTCGGATTTTCCAACGGATGTACCAATTCGAGTCGATTGTAGCGCGTTCTCCTTACTATCCACTCGTCTGAGGCCGCGCGAAGTGGCTTCGGGCGAGTGTAGTGGGGAGCTTTGACTATATAAATATGGACTGCTAGTTCCCCCGCTTTTACTATGTAAAAGACATATGCCCGGTGTCGCCGAGTTGAAGTTGGTTGAGGTACCGAACTTCGATTTTTAGACTGCACCCCAGTCAGTAAAAAAAATATCAAATCTGTCAAAATGTATTAAATGTTATGTTGAAAATTGATAGGGAGCCGGAAAAAATCTCAAATCGATGGAATGAAATTAAAAACAGACTCAGTCCTTTTCTTTATACGTCGTAAACACGTTGATTTCACAGGAGCCTTCCTCCTCCCCGCAGAAAATTACTGACTGGGGTGGAGTCTAGTTCTTCTAGCTTGACGACACGTGTGAAGTTAATTACTATCAGTCCATACTTATATAGTCAAAGGTGGGGAGACCTAGCTACGGTTGACGCGTTTTCAGAACTTTAATCCAGGCTCTATTTATCATGATTCATGAATAAATGATTAAAACATTAGCATAATGAATTTTTTATTCATGATTAGCACTACAAACGTGCGTTTCGCGCAAGCTAGTTAAGGATGATGGAATGTACACAATATCAGCTAAAAGCTATCAAAATTTAAAATTTACGGATTTCTTAGGTTTGTATCGTCTAAAAAGAAAATAAATAACTTTACATTACATAAGAAGTTAAACTTTCGTGAAATAACATGATTTTTCATATCTTCAAGAATAGAAATATTTATAATTAATATTTTTCTTAATCAACGATA
>NW_012086654.1:0-584 GCF_000956235.1 Wasmannia auropunctata
TCGGACGCTCCATGGATCCGGTGAGGTGCCGCGGTACATGTAAGAGGTTCCAACCAAAATTACTAAACGATACGCGATTTAAATTCGGGCCTCCCGGAGATCTCGGTCTCGCTCTTAACAATGCAGCTGTCGGTCCGGCAAAAGGGGCGCGAACCCGCGCCTTGTGACGGCGGCGGGACGCTGCCTCGCCGCAGCGGACTGCGGCGTCACAAGGTATATAAAAAAACATAAGTAGATTATTATAAAAATTAACATGTATAAAAATATAAAACAAACATACATATACACTGATTATTGTAAATATATATATTAAACGGTATAAATAATTATCTTACATATGGAACAGTATAAAAAAGTTGGCATACATAAAAAATGCAATATATATTAATTATTATAAAAAAGATATAAAATGCAATATATTGATTGATTTATTGTAAAAAAGATATATTGAATATCATAAAAATTAATATACATATACTTTTGTAATACTGTGATACATTTTGATGCATACGCCGCGCATACATACGTGTATCATTCGATGCATACACACTTAGATATAATACATACATATATATATATATATA
>NW_012086655.1:0-373 GCF_000956235.1 Wasmannia auropunctata
CATAATAATGGAAATACTTGGACTCGAGTACAACTTTTAAGCTTTCATTTTAAGATTTTTTCAAAGTTTCTAGCACATCAGGTTTGTCCGCTGCAATTTTTAAAAAATTGCGGAAAATCGTTTTTTAAGGGATTTAACTCTATTTTTTTTCAAAAATGTCACATGATAGACAAATTCTGAAGACAGCGTTTTCAGAATTTGTCTATCATCGTTTTCAGCGTCCCAAATCTATGAGAAACCATTCTTTTTGCACGAAACTTTTAGCATGTCGAACAGTGTAATAAATTTTGACTCCCCCTTCCTTCCCCCTCTAGCTCTGATAACAATCGTCACCTCAACTTGAAACTTCTTTGTGATCAATGTCTCATTATAA
>NW_012086656.1:0-1851 GCF_000956235.1 Wasmannia auropunctata
CTGGTATACAGTCTGTACGTCCCATGTCAAGGACAGTGAGCAAACTCCGAAATCTTCCTTTAAGTAATCCGAACGCTCGTTCAATTGCTATCCGTGCATAAGAGTGACAGTTATTGTATTTTTCTTGTTTATTTGTTAAATGTCCGTTGTTTCGATAAGGTGTCATCAAATGATTATGGATGGAATACGCTGCGTCGCCTACTAAATGAGAATCATCTGGAAACTTACGTGGATCTTCTAAATATTCATATACTTCAGATAAACGAAACACTCTTTGATCGTGAACAGAACCGACGTTTCCAGCAAAACAATGGATAAAACGTAGTTCATGATCACATATACCCTATTGAAAAAAATAATAAATAATTATAAATATATATATTTTACAAATTAAAATATAAATATTAGATTTTATATTAACATATTCTTTATATATTAATTAAAGTAAATTACCTGCAATTGTATTGAATGATGCCCTTTTCTATTAATATAACACTCATGTTCGATCCTGGGTGTGCTTTAATGTTAATGTGTGTACCGTCAATTGCTCCTATTATTTTAGGAAATCCACTAACTGTCTCAAATCCTTCAAAAATTTGTTGTACTCTGTCACCTTGTGGCCAAGTGATAAAAATTGGAGCAAGCTTTACAAGACTTCTTGTAACTCTCCTTACACATTGCAATGCACTTGCTTTTCCAATATTAAATTTTTCACATATAAATCTATAAACAATAAGAGTATAAAATAAAAATCCTGTGTGTGCATATTACTTAAGTTAAGTACCTAAATTTATCTAACAATTAGAAACTAAAACTCATTAAAACTCATTTATATAAACTGTATACTATAAAGTATATACTTTTCTATATACTATAAACTATAAATAATTTAATTAGACATACCGATATGAATCAGGTGTTGCCATTTTCCATATACAAACGAGAAACTGTTTTTCTGGCGTTATTTGTTTATTACCTGGTTTAGATCTTAATAACAAAGGTTTTATAAGATGTAATATATAATTAAATGTAGATCGCCGCATTCTAAAATTAATAGTGTTCATTTAAAAAAATAAAAATATTTTAATATATACATATATTTAGTATATATATGACATATACAATTAAACATTTTTTTTAAACATACTGTAAAAAGTATATGTAAAATTATTATTATACACACCTAAAATGTGATTTAAATTGTTCGTCATTGTACAACGGAACTATTTCTTCAACATAATTTTTTAAACGAGGAATTGGCCTTTTTATACGCGAAAGAAATAAAAGTTCTTCCTGTAAGTTCTCAACATTGCATTCTGTGTCATCCAAAAAGTCATCCAGTAAAATTAAGGTTTGAGCTAGAACTGTTGAAATTAGTTTTTGTTTATCTTCCATTTCAAAAGAGGCGTCGCAATGAGATTAATCTGAAAATTTTATTTAAAAAATAATAGGAAGTTCATGAGTTCTTTTATATATAAATACTAATCACAAATAAAATACAGAGAATGAAAGAAATAAAATATATAACAATATTTTGTATCATAAAATATTTAATTTTCAAAATATGTAAACTATTGCTTAAAAAATATTCATAAATGTACAGTGATAATATTATAATCATACAAATCATTATGCATACTGTCAAATACTAGTATCGTTAAAGTTTATATGTAGATGTAATATATCAGTATAGAACTTACCGTCGCTAAAGAACTTCAAAAATAATTTCGAAAAAAAGGACCGCCTTGCTAGAGCTAGTGCTAATTGCATATGTGTCCTGTGTTTGTAAGTGGCCCTGTGTGTCAAATACATTTATATTAATTGCTGATCAAATAAATATAACAGTTAATA
>NW_012086656.1:13732-14157 GCF_000956235.1 Wasmannia auropunctata
CTTCCGATCTATCCATTATGTTATATTTATCCATTACATCAAAAAATATATATATTTTTTTTTTATTTTTATTAATTTTGACTAATCCTTCTTCTACTAATAATGAAATATCAAACATTATAAAATCTTTTGAAAATTAAAATCTTTTTTTAAATTTTTGCTTATTATAAAATTCAAATAGGTTTTCTTTTGTCACAATTAATGTACCGTTTCGATGCACGTATTTGTATTTTTTCATGTTTTTCTTGTTCTTCTGTATTCAAGAAATTAATATCTCGAATTTCAAGATCTCTTAAATCTATTATTGTTTTTACATTGGATCATAACCACTGGTATTTATCATCCGTAACTGCTTAAGTCCTCTTCCATGAGGACTTGACGAAGATCGTCTTATTGAATAATATATATGTCAAATAAGACCATCT
>NW_012086657.1:0-384 GCF_000956235.1 Wasmannia auropunctata
CTTATAATTTGTATATTTGTAATACGAGGCGTATTTAATTTAGACGTGGATGGATACTGACATGAAGATTGACATGAAAACATGTTATCTTCACGTAATACAGATTGTCTTATCTCTTGTAGCTATAAAAAATGGAAGTAAATAATAATAAATAAGAATCATAATAAATTATGTTATAGAAAAAAAATTACATTTACGAATAACTTATGAGTCAAAATTCGATAGTACTTACTTCTGCAGGATCTATGTTATTCATATTCGATAAAGACGAGGATGGAAATTGAGATTGAGATGTAAATACATCTTCGTTTAAAACATCACATTGTCTTGAACTTTGTGGCTATGCAAAAAAGTGAAAGAAAATAAATATGATAAAAATACAAA
>NW_012086658.1:0-302 GCF_000956235.1 Wasmannia auropunctata
ATGCAAACGGTCCCATAGCGTCCACATATATTGACAATTTTTACGACATCCTCGTGGCACTCTGCGGGTATGAATATTAATAGAGGACACTTCAAGCAAACAATTTCCCATAGAAAAAGGAATAAAAAATAAACACACGTTTTCGCTCGTACGCAGTAGAAAATATACCTAATTGTAAGTAAATGTATTTATACAGTATAGAAAACGCAAAGTGTGTCGTTTTTTCAAAAGTTGTTAAGGACATTCATAATTCATAAGTGATTAGTAACATTTTGCAACTTTTTTTATTTAATTTAATTTAA
>NW_012086659.1:0-943 GCF_000956235.1 Wasmannia auropunctata
TCTTCCGATCTGTAGTGCAAACAAAGCAAATAATTACCTGTCTGATTCTTCTATTTTTCGTTTAGCTGGTTGGGTTCGATAATCGTCTTTTGTGGAGCTCTGTATTGAAATGTTTTGCCGTACTTTGCTTTGTAGTAGTGGCGCATTTCCACCATGCAAAATGCTTAGTGATAAATCTGCTATATAACTGTAACATTAATATAAAAAACATTTTACAAAAAGAATAGAATATTTTAAATATTTTAAATAAGCATGCATACACATTACTCGATTGTTATATCTTAATTGTCATTTTTAGTATACATATATATAAATGCACTTCACAGGTGTTAACATTACATTAACATTTATGTATATATTTATAAATTTTATATGTATATAAAAATAATCTTTTTGAAATTTTATATTGAAGATGAAATATGATAATATTGAAACTAAACCGCATAATTTAATAATCAAATACCAACTATGTATTTAATAGTCAATAGTAAATTGGAAAAAAGCTCTTTAAGTTAATATACACACTTATCATAATATACACATTTACATTTGTAATGTGCGACGCTTACGTTACACTGAAAAATTTGTAGGAATTATAGAACTAGGAAAGCTAAACGTTCCGTAATTGGTTGTTTATAAATATAAAACATTTAATAAATAATTATGTTTTTTGTAACACAGTATAAATTTTTCTTGCATAGCAAAGTTAATGTTCAATTGTCAGAGTTTATCCGTTTATAATATATAATATTTAAAAAGAAAGTAATTATACTTGTTATACCTGATCTTATTTTGCTCCTTGTGTAGTAAAATTCGATATTGTTCGTATAATCTAGACCACCGTTTGTTTATTTTTCTTACTAACTTAGGGAATTGCTCATCTCCGAAATAAGGACTGTGAAAACAATTAATAAATAATTATATATGTTTCCTATAGTACAAA
>NW_012086660.1:0-379 GCF_000956235.1 Wasmannia auropunctata
TCAGTGTTGTGTGCAGATCTTTAGCCAAGGTAATCCTTTACATTATTAAATATCTAATTGTAAATATTGCATAAAACTTCAGAAAATATTTCTGTATATAATTTATAAAACATTTGTTAATATCTTTTGAAATTGAATTAATACTTTAATTGTATTTGCTGTGATTTTCAAAGATAACCTCAAGGCAGAATTTGTTTGTACATTAATATCAAAATTATTATTAAAAATACATAATAAATGTTCTACAAATTATGTAGAAATATTTTCTGAAGTTTTATGCAATATTTACAATTAACACATATTAATACAAATTAACATATGCACATCTTTTTTTATTTTTTTAGTGTACGGGGAATACACACACACACACACACACACA
>NW_012086661.1:0-462 GCF_000956235.1 Wasmannia auropunctata
ATATAAATATGTTGCATACTGTAATCAGATAAATGTAGCTATATATACAACATAATCATAAAAAGTAATGTGTATCCAAGTGTAAAATTACTATTTACCTTTATACTTAAGAATATATTATCAACAGGATTAACGTATTCGTGCTGTCCAGGAGCCAATTCTGAAGATACCGAGTTGAATGTTACCTCAACCTCATCTCTTCGATCATACGACTTCGATCATACGGATTTTGGAAGCGAATATTGCTGTAACAATTATACAACACTGTACAATTATTTAAATGCAAATATTTACATGTATTACTTTTAAAGATTACTTTTAATTCCTAAATCTAACATTGAAATAAATTTAGGACGTACCTAAAATCATTTGTTGATTTCGATTTTAATCTGTTTTTCTGATAATAGTAGTGAGCGTATAATAATAGAACACCAACTAGCAATACGATTATTGTTATGCTAT
>NW_012086662.1:0-409 GCF_000956235.1 Wasmannia auropunctata
ACGTAGACGCCTTTCCTGGCCAGGGCTTGCAGGATCCCGTAGTGATTCTGGTTGTGATAGTTAGGATCCGAGTATATGTTGGCCAGCGCGAGGCAGTAGAGCTCCGCATTGGAAAGCGCGTGTACGATCTGCGGTTTCAAATGCTCTTGTTCCTGCAAACATCAAAATTTATCTCTAAAATAACAGGTATTTGTACGATTTAAATGCTAAATAACTGAATTTGTACGTTTGAATAATTGTGCGATTAATTAGAACTAAATAAATCTAGATTAATTAAAACTACATAAATTACCCTACTAATAAAATAGAAATACAATTAGAAATAATAAAAATAAAGTTACTTATCTAATAATAATAATATACTATTTTATATATAAGTATTATTTTTTATTATGTCAATGCTGTTCGA
>NW_012086663.1:0-445 GCF_000956235.1 Wasmannia auropunctata
GAGTTCCGCACGTATCACGCGTTTAAATTCTCTCGTATAAAAACAAATCTTTCGTATAATAATTTGATTTGATTTGATTCTCTTGAATTATTAAAATTTCCCTCTCCTCAGAAAAAGTGGCAAGGAAAAGTACTAACAGTACATACTTACGTTAATAACGGGTCAAACAAAACGAAATTAACCCTCCAAATCAAACCAATAATAATCCGTTGTTCAGTTTGGAACGCGAGAGACAGAATATTCGGCGTACGCATTTTAATCCGAGAATTATATTTGAACTAAGCGGCTTGTATTTGATACTGTTACCCATCGATCTGTCTGTATACTTGACACACTCTCTCTTTCTCTTTTGTGTCTCTCGTGATAATAACATAGACTTATAAGTCTATGGATAATACTTTGAATATTTATGAAATTTAGTAGTAAGTACAAAGTGAAAAAAAAG
>NW_012086664.1:0-628 GCF_000956235.1 Wasmannia auropunctata
ACAAAAATATATAAATCTACATAATGTTTTGATCTTCCGATATTATATAAACAATGATATACTAAATTAAAAGCTTTTCACATAATTCAAATATACCTTCAAAAGATTTTAGCTCCCGTAATGTTGCGCTTATATTTGGCTGCACCAATCGTTTTTTTCTTGTTTCGTTTGATGATCCTGATTGATTTGAAGTAGGTGTTGTTGTTATTTGATTGGTGGATGAGTTACACTTAGAGTTGGATGTCGATGGCATTGGTGATTCTATGTTACGCGGCGATTCCATATCATACTGCTGATCGAGTGCATCTATATCTATGTCTGCAGTGTCCAGACTATTCTAATTAAATGAAAGATAAATGAAATTAAAGAAAATTATTAAAATTTAAAATATTACTTTAATATTAAATAAATGTAAATTTTACTTGATTCAGTTCAATGTCCAGCATTTTTTTATCTCCATTCTTATTTGAAATCGAAGAATGTTTCCTTTGTAAATGATAGTTCAGATTTGTTGTACTCCCACCACTTTTAAGGGGTTACACCACAGTAGAAATTTCAAAAAATCGATTTTTTTTTTATTGGCTTAAAAAATCCTTTGAACCCTCTAGAATAAGAGACAAACGGTTTT
>NW_012086665.1:0-1008 GCF_000956235.1 Wasmannia auropunctata
AGAAGACGCTCGACCGTAATCTAACTTAAGTATCGAGATCAAGCTAATTATAAATCAATTAATAAAATTAATATTTAAATAAATTTAATTGACGCAAATCATTAAATTAACTAAAAATGAATGGCAAATTAAAGTAGTTTCTTAAAATCTTAATACCAATCCGTAAAATCCATTTGTATCATAATCACTAATATGGTCACAATTTTTCCATAAAACTGAAAAAAATGCTTATATTATGCTTAATAAAAATATATTTGTTAAATTACATTAATTTATGGTAATTAT
This sequence comes from Wasmannia auropunctata, assembly GCF_000956235.1. Classification (NCBI taxonomy): domain Eukaryota; kingdom Metazoa; phylum Arthropoda; class Insecta; order Hymenoptera; family Formicidae; genus Wasmannia; species Wasmannia auropunctata. Next base: position 286 of record NW_012086665.1, read on the forward strand.
TAAGGGGAACAGCTCCGATGATTTTGACTATAATATATGTTGTCAACAAATCACCCTGAGTTACACCCAGTTCATTGACCTTCAAAAGGTTTTAGTTGTTGCTCGTTGTTCGTTAAAAAGTTATTTAAAAAAAGTTATTCAGTTATGAAAATTACCGGTAATCATTAATTAAAATAATATTAGTATACTAGTATTAAGAACCCCGACCGGATCGAAACCGTTATTTTAGTCGAACCGAAATATTGTACCCCATACAGCACAGAAGTTTGCAGCAATATTGCAGCAAAGTTGTAATATTACATATTGCAATGCAATGCTTCAGAAACATTGTTAAAATATAAATTTGCAACATTATTTTAACAATGTTGCAGCAATATTTAAAAGAAATATGAAAAGAATCTACGTCGAACTACTTTTGTGTATACTGTGTGTACGCTTACGCACATTTTATAATTATTAAGTTTTATTAAATATTAATTAATTTTACATAATATTCTTCGTTTCCCGTTTTCCCGTTTTACTCCACCCACCGGCCGGTGGATTATAGCTTTAATCTTTTTGCAAGGTTATATACAACGACATATATATATAGACCGAGCATTCTGTCCACAGCATGAAGCCGAAAGTTGGCAGAATACGACTGAGAGAGATAGCATTTGCGGGGAATGCTGTCTCATTTTATCTTATAGTAAGATTGGTAAGAAGATCGGAAGAGCACACGTC
>NW_012086666.1:0-2950 GCF_000956235.1 Wasmannia auropunctata
GACTGTACACGTGTTTGCAAGCAAAGAAGTAATTCTGTGCGCGGGTGCTATCGGATCGCCGCAATTGTTGATGCTATCCGGTATTGGACCAGCAAAACACCTAACTGAATTGAACATTAACGTCATTCACAACGCACCAGTTGGCGAAAACCTTATGGACCATGCAGCCTTCTTTGGCATGACGTGGACAATAAACAGACCGATAGATATAAAAGATTATATAATAATGAATCCCATTAATTCATACGTGACAGAATATTTAATAAATCGAACCGGACCTTTTACGATTCCGGGAGCGGTTGAGGCTCTCGGTTTTGTCAACACAAAAAATCCAGAAAAACGTAACGATTTACCAGATATCGAATTACTTTTTCTTAGTGTAACATTGAAAGATATATTTTCACCGAGGCTATTCAATTTGAAGGACTCAGTATATCAGGAATGGGTCAAGTACGGTAACGTTAATGGCTGGACTGTTGTGCCAATATTGTTGAAACCAAAAAGTCGTGGTAGATTAACGTTGTTAGCTAACGACGTTAATATTAAACCAGAAATCGTACCGAACTATTATGATGATCCAGACGACGTCAGGACAATGATAGCCGGCATTAGAACTGCGTTAAGAGTTGGTCGAACAAAGGCAATGCGTGCGTTCGATTCTCAATTATTAAATATTACTTACATAGAATGCAAAAATTACGAGTATGATTCCGATGCTTATTGGGAATGCATGATAAGGCTATTATCTTCCACACTCTATCACGCTTCCGGCACTTGTAAAATGGGATCTCGTGAAGACCCGACTGCTGTCGTGGATCCCAAATTAAAGGTATTTTCTTGAGAAAACGCAGTAGAGTATTTAAGCAAAATATAGTAAACAGTATAACATATGTTTTTATGAGTTAATTCATATATAATATTTTGTATAGGTGATCGGTGTTCAGGGATTACGAGTAGTAGATGCATCTATCATGCCCGAAATTATATCAGCGCATACAAATATACCTGTTTATATGATTGCCGAGAAAGCCGCTGATATGATAAAAAAAGAATGGAATTTCTTGGAAAAATCATAATAATAATAATAATAAACTTTTATGAGAGAAGTAATACATCATATTATTATATTTTAACTAGCACTTTGTCATGACGACAATTCTAAGTGCATATGTGGCATTTGCTGAATGTTTTTTAAAAGCAATTATATTTAAATAGAAAATAAAGTATTAATTAATTTATATTTTATATGTGAAATGTATCTATATATGTAGAAGGAAGTATTCAAGAACACACAAAAATATTAATTCTGATGTTGTAAATTTTGAATTTGGCAAATTAATAAAAAACTTTTTTAAAGAAATAAAATATAACATTGCAAATAAGCGTATATAATGTACATACTTGTATAATGTAAAAATGTTTTCGAAACAAATAATGAAATATATTAAAGGAAAACCATCATAAACCTCAATTATTCAAACCACATATAAAAGGCTTTTAAAATCTGATTGAGCTTCAATATTGTTCATTGTCTGCAATTTAATTAACTGTATTTTGCGTATTTTACATATGGAATAGCTGTCATATAATACTAAATACTTACATTTTTATAGTTTCGATAAATATCAGTGTTAATATAATAATGAGCAATTTTTAATTATAAACGAATTTGATATTAATTCATTTAACGATACACATATAGCACGCACGGCTATATGTATGTAAAAATAAGATTAAATAGCTTATTATATTATCCTTTTGTTCAAACAGGAAAAATCTGCGACACAGAATATTAAGTCATATGCAATTGTATCTGTATTACGTAGAAGAATACTAAAAATTATTTCGTCAAGAAATTTAGAAAGATATTTTAGAAAGACATACAAAAGATATTTTACATAGGTTTTATCAAAAATATTATTTTAACAAATAAAAATTGTCCAAAAATAAATATGAGATCATACAAGTTGCCAAGTATTTGATTAGACACAAAAAAATTTTTTAATAAACCGTTTAACCATCCAAAAGTATATGCCGCAAAAGTTTAATGCCATTATCTTTTCAAATATTTTTAAGTTTCATAAAACAGGCTTAATGTGATTAAAATGACCAATGGGATCATAATGAAAAACTTGGCGTGCCCGCATTTTATATACATCTTATTAATTAAATATTAATGCAATCCAAGCAGACAAATTTTTGCTTCACTATGATCCCATTGGTCATTTTAATCACTTTAAGCCTGTTTTACGGAACTTAAAAATATTTGGAAAAACAATGGCATTAAACTTTTTCAGCATATATTCTTGGATGGTTAAACAGTTTATTAAAAAAATATTTTTATTTCTATGGCTAATCAAATACTTGTACGATCTCATATTTATTTTTGGACAATTTTTATTTGTTAAAATAATTTTTGGTTTAGGAAAGATGTAACGTACGATACTTTTTTTTATATTTGGCGTACTCTTTTTCTTTTTGTAAAAAAGAGTTTTGATAGGATAGTCCTTACACAGAATAACGGAAAAAGTAACAATAACGGAAATATTTGCAAACCTTTGTATTGTATTTATTTAATTAACAGATATGAAATTGTTACTTTCTAAGAAGCGAGAATTATTTACGTCACGTCATAAAACATTAAACATTTCTTAATGTAATGAATTTTCAAATTCTTGTATTTTTATTATTGATATTTTATGTACACCGCGAATGTGTGATTTGGTAACAATTACACGTCAATCGCTAATGCTAGATTCAGCAATCGATTAGCAGTACCCAGGGCCGCGTAATTGAAAAGAATAACCACTCGCAAAACTTTAAAATAAAAAAATTCTCTTATAATTTGTAAAATAAATTCGTTATATCATACATCGTTAAAAAGAATGCTACAACTTTTATCATATCGAAATTACTTTGCAAAAGTTAAGTATGTCTCTGAAGAGCACAC
>NW_012086667.1:0-546 GCF_000956235.1 Wasmannia auropunctata
TTCGAGGAGATGTTGAAAGCGCAAAATCACTGGTACAACAAAAACCAATACACCGTTACAATAACCAATCTTCAACTGACAGAGAATTTAAAAATAGCAAATGACTTAAGTGATCACCTGTTAGACGGTTTCTATTTTTGGTGATGATATTTCCCGCCCGCGAAAATAATCGTTCACTTGGAACAGAGGTTGCAATTTGTCAGATATTTTAATGCTATGTTTTTTTAATCCAGAATGCATATTCACGGCCCAATATTTTAGTGAATTATCGTCCATTTTTATTAATGGTTGATTTAAATAATATTTAAGTTCATTTGCCATTGTAAAATCGTTATTTTTCGACATATGTTTGAATTGATTAGCTAAATATTCATGAAATGTCCAAAAATTATTACTTTCTGTGGAATTATTTTGTTGCGCATTTTGATCGCTTTCATCATGTAATCTTGTCAAATTTGTATTTATTATTTGTGCAATTTTATTAATAAGCGCACGCAATTTTATCAGAAAAATGAATATTCTTAAATCAAGGATCTAAAATGGTTA
>NW_012086668.1:0-381 GCF_000956235.1 Wasmannia auropunctata
ACGGCATGCGATTACGGCTGTCTCTGACTTGGGTATTGAGCAAGCGATTATATTCTCGGATTCTAGGAGCGTCCTGTCTGCTATCGCTTCACCAAACTTCAAACAAGGAAACCACCTCATACATCATATCAAACGAAGTTTCATCCTGGCGGAGGCAGCGGGTAAAAGGATTGTTCTTTGCTGGGTTCCGGCACACAAGGCAATTCCGGGAAACGAGAAGGCGGATCGACTTGCAAAGCTAGCAGCAGGGGGTACAAACTTCCATGTGTTAATGGAGGGGACATTTTTAGCGCCACCTGGGACTGTGCCCCCGGAAGAATGAACTAAAATAGGTCACGTGACCAGTGGTGGGGATATTTAAATTTAGGCTAGCGCGCATAT
>NW_012086669.1:0-454 GCF_000956235.1 Wasmannia auropunctata
CTCTTCCGATCTTCAAGCTGTAAATTGCTTTTTTTAAAATCTCATTACGACCATTTTTGACGAAGTTGTTCTATCTTGAAATTTGCCTATTTTTAGAGGATAGAACGACTTTAAACTTACTTTTGTCCGCCACTGTATGTATTTATATAAACATATATATATTTTTGTAAATAATATTTAACAATAAATTATTTAAGAAAATTATGTAATAATAATTATTGTAATAATTTATTTAACTTTATAAAAAAAATGTGTATTATATATATATATATATATATATATATATATATATGTATGTATATATTGTCACGTGCTCCCGGGAGATCGGTAATTCGCGCGAGCACGGATCAAACAATAGGGTGGGAATCGTACCCGATTTCGGGAGGGAAGGTGTCAGCCCTCCGGCTTTTGCCCCTTCGGCGATCGACAAGGAGCAACAACGCGAAATTTTGGG
>NW_012086670.1:0-977 GCF_000956235.1 Wasmannia auropunctata
TAATCGTATTGGCGAAATTTACCCGACTGGTTTTCCTGCATGTAGTGCACCAGCGTTTTGGTCGAGCTGCCAGCCGGAAAGTGACTCAGAATCGTAGGTAACAGAGCCTAGGAAGCAGTATAACATTCGACCTGAAGTGTGATCGCGTGTGCGAAACGTTCGAATCGCTGATCAAAGTTGTATTTTAATTACGGTTTGTGAAATGCTTACGTAGTCGAATTGTTCGTTGTCGAATCCTACCAACAAAAACATTATATTAGCGCAGATCTTCTCCTTAAAGTGAAATGTTGTGCAGCCGATTTTCGCCAAGAATTTCAATACATCATTCTGCGGCAGCAATTCGCCGTGGCCGAAGAAGTGCGCTATTATCTATAATCACCGAATCTCTTAATCGCGATATAATTTACTTGTATAATTTCACTGTTTATTTAAAAATGAATAAATATTTGTAAAACATTTTAACGATTCTAATTGGATTTATACTAGCGACCTTTGATTTTAAACTTAATTAGTTAAAGAATATCTTATTAAAATTATAATAAAAAATATATATACATATACATATATATAACATAATTTGTCCCAAAAGTAAGAGATTATTTTTGGGAACCGAATCAGAATTGTCGAAGAGTGAATTCATTGAACAGGGCTTTTGGTGCGAGACGTCAGATATACACCGTCTGATATATACGTCTGACACTTCTTAATTGCTTCCAAGCCTTTCTAAGAGTCGATTTAGTAAAATACATTGTAATTTTTGTGTCTTATCACGGGCAAAAATTTAGCACAGACTGTGCTGTATTTTGAGAAGTGTTACGCGATCAAATTCTAAAGAAAATTAAGCAGCATTCCCATAAGCTGTTCTCAACTGCATCTCCAACGTTTCGAAAAAGCCAGATTTTCTCTGTTTCATGCAGAATTTAATCGCTACTCGAGACTGCTAAATTTCCGAGAAGACACAAAAATTACATTGCACT
>NW_012086671.1:0-303 GCF_000956235.1 Wasmannia auropunctata
CTAATCACTATGATTTTTTCACTCCAAATTATAGTAAATATTTTGATTCTAAAGTTATACTAAACATACTTTCTACAATCTCTGTATTTATTATACTTAATCTTATATTCATGATAATAAACAACTGGCTAATGTACATATTATCACCCATAAGGTTGGGGTTTATCGATAGAGTTACTGGAATCTTTCTCGGAGTGCTTAAAGGAATATTGCTCTCTTATGTACTATTTTTTGCTGTGTACTTATATTGTTACACAGTATATGACCTGTCTCTTATACACATCTCTGAGCGGGCTGGCAAGG
>NW_012086672.1:0-425 GCF_000956235.1 Wasmannia auropunctata
TAACTTCTGAGAACGCACAATGTGAACATAATGCCACCAGTACCAACGGTAGCACAGCAGCTAAAAAAATAGATACTTTTATGTGTTTTTAGAAACAAAATAAACGTTTAAGATTCCTGTTCACTCACTACTATTGATTGTGACGTCAGAAGCGAGAAAATGTACAATAAAAATTCTTGCAAAATATATTAAAATAAAAATATATTTCAATAAAATAATATTTACAATCAATAAAATCGACTTGTAAAACGCTCTTCCTGAAGGGTTGAAGTGAGTGTTTTCAAGGTTAAATGATAGATTTCATGATGCCATTGTAACTCTATAATCCATCATAATATCTCGAATCATTTAGAAATTATGTAGGGGGCCCTAAATACCGGGGGCCCGATAGCCCCGAACTTTTGACGGTCTCTGTATATATGTAT
>NW_012086673.1:0-308 GCF_000956235.1 Wasmannia auropunctata
CGCTCTCTCTCTCTCTCTCTCTCTCTCTCTCTCTCTCTCTCTCTCTCTCTCTCGTAAGCGGGGCACATCGGAAGGCAAATACGTCGGTGCGCAAACGTAAATATCTTCGTACACGCGAATATTCCACGGGTCGCGCGGCGACACGAAGTATTCAGTCCGCTGATTAACGTGCAATAAAACGACGCGGAAAAACGGCCGGATCGTTTAATACTGCGTGCGTGACACAACTTAATGCACACACGTTTCGTATCGCCCCGATCTAAATGCCGCATATTATATACATATATATATATATACATATATATATA
>NW_012086674.1:0-498 GCF_000956235.1 Wasmannia auropunctata
ATTTACGTCGAAATGTATGCCATTCCTGCTTTCTAAGGGACAAAATACCATTTGGTTTCAGATACCAAACAGCTTCATCATAAAGAAATTGAAATAATTATTTATTTTTTCACAATTTCTGAATATTTGTTATATCGTTGTTTTTAAGATTAATGAATACAGTGGAGATGTTGATATTATTGTAGCTAGGATACAGAGATAGCTTGTTTACTTTTTACAATATTCTGCCATAGCGACATTGCCGTAACAAAGAATATTTTAACAGTGATATGATATGATTTTATCTATTTTTTTTATTTAACATTTAACCCAAATGGATAAATGCACTAAATTGATTAGATGTCTCCCGAATCAAAGTTAATCAAACTATCGTATACACGGATAACTGTGTATGTGCGTCTTGATCTAAATCATGTGTTTTAGTAATTAAAAAGTAAATAAAATAAAAATAAAAAGTGTATAAAATGTGTATATTTGTACAATATAATTAGCGAAAAA
>NW_012086675.1:0-300 GCF_000956235.1 Wasmannia auropunctata
AAATCGAGTCGCTATTAAAGAAGTCGCAATGCGAGTTCGATAAACGATCTGACCTAAAACCATCGAGATTCATGTCGCATTTAACATCTTCAACATTGTATTTCATCAGAGCTCCAAATTCGTGAAAAGTAATATATTTTTTGTTAATTTTAATTTTCTTATTTAGACTCATTTTATTAACGTAATCAATATGTTAATCTAATAATTAAATAAAATTTGTTGTAAAATTTATATTTTGTACCTTAATGTGAGGGAAAGAAATAAAGAGATGAATTTTTAAATAATTAGATCGGAAGAGCA
>NW_012086676.1:0-300 GCF_000956235.1 Wasmannia auropunctata
ATTTAGTACGTCTTTTATACTTTCTGGATGCGTTCTACTTATATAAAATTTCCGTAATAATTGATTTTCTCACGAATTTCTCACGAATTGAATTAAGAAAACAAGATTTGTTAGTAATAAATTATACTAACACAATAACATGCCTAATAAGATGAATCTCTGGCGCGTTTTTTTAACGTAGTAATCAGCTTTTATATTTGTTTCGCAGGCATTATTTATTCATTTCTCACATTTATCACATTTGTCACACTTATGAGGCTGTCTCTTATACACATCTCTGAGCGGGCTGGCAAGGCAGAC
>NW_012086677.1:0-303 GCF_000956235.1 Wasmannia auropunctata
CCTTGCCAGCCCGCTCAGAGATGTGTATAAGAGACAGATCTAAAATAGAGCACATGACGTCATTAATTGCTCTCGGAACGATCAAACCATTTGAAAACGCTATTAAATGTTAATTAAAGTCGAAATTAAAGCACAAACAATAGTATAATAAAGTGATGAGAAACACTGCTTTTTAGCCTGAATATGGGCCAATATGATGGAGTATAGCCCAATCTACAAAACAGGAAGACCCACTTGTCATAGATTGGGCGGCCCTTTCGTAGGCATATGTGACTCTATGGGAGTAATCTATGTGACGGATCA
>NW_012086678.1:0-305 GCF_000956235.1 Wasmannia auropunctata
ATTAAAGATATGAATGAAGAACGAGAAGTAAGACAGATTGACGACAGTATAATTGTGCCAATAGCGGAGTACGAAGAAACCAAAAGAACTATCAGATCGCTCAAGTCTCAGCTGAGGGAATGCGAGGAAACATGTTTCCTAGTGAGACAGGTATGTAAAATTATATCCAGTAAACGGGAAAGGATTAAAATGGATTAAAATTCTTTAATTTATGAATTAAAATGGATTTGGTCTCCATGGAATTTAATACATTTCTATTTTTTCATAATACGAATAGATCGGAAGAGCACACGTCTGAACTCCAG
>NW_012086679.1:0-437 GCF_000956235.1 Wasmannia auropunctata
AGAAAATTATTTCAAGAATAGGTCTATTTACTTTATATTTATGTAGTTTTAAATTTGTTTAAGCTTTTTCTCGTAAAAATAATGATAGTAGACACGGTAGTGTCTTACGTCAAGTACAGAGGCACGAGACCGTCTCGTGAATTTACGCAAGTCAGCGAGTTACGGTACGTTAATATTCAAGATTATCAATAACGATTAAACCGATTAAGTTCTGAATAGGCTCAATCGATAGTTTGGGTCCAATTTATAAAATAAAAGTGTTTTTAATTTTCATTTACGTGTCCTACAAGCGGAGATATTGTGATGTAAAATCCGAATCTGAAAATTTACATTTATAAGATACATCATTGTCATCGTCTGCGGAGAGGGGGTACAATGATGTAAGTTTGTAATTTTTAACGCAAGCGTTTCGTGGCAAATTTAATAGTTTGACATTA
>NW_012086680.1:0-317 GCF_000956235.1 Wasmannia auropunctata
AGATGTGTATAAGAGACAGAGATAGAGAAGGCCGAGTGCGTCTCTCCGCCCCTCACGTAATCACGTTTCTCTCCTGTCGCACGGTTTATTCGCGTTATGTCACTTCCAGCGTGGCGCCTAACGCCACCGACCGATTTATCCCGTTATCCACCATGATCTTCGCAATATCCGTCGGGCCGTTCGACGCGTTGTTACTGATTGGCATTGCCGATAGTGCGAAATTACTTGGATCGTCCTGACTTAATTATCTGAGGCACTTTAGAGATAGTCATCGATATCTTTAGGAGTTACATCATATATATATATATATATATATA
>NW_012086681.1:0-318 GCF_000956235.1 Wasmannia auropunctata
AAATACTAGCAATGAATATCAAAATATATATAAGTTTTTTAATATTTTAATTATTAAAATTTACATTTGTAGAAGTTACTTAGGAATAACGGTACATTGGATAAATCCCGAAACTTTAGAGAGAGAATCAGCTGCATTGGCTTGTCGTAGGATGAAAGGCAGACATACATACGATGTTTTAGCTCAGGCAATTAATTCCGTTTTTCTCGAATACCACATCCAAAATAAAGTATGTGGCACGACAACCGACAATGGATCAAATTTTGTTAAAGCCTTTCGGTAAATTTATATTTTAAATATATTTTACATACTTATAAA
>NW_012086682.1:0-320 GCF_000956235.1 Wasmannia auropunctata
CCTTATATTGTTAGTCCTTAAAGTTAAGTTATTGTGAGTCCTTAGTTAAGCTTTAATCTTATTTATAATTCAAATTGTTTCATTTTACTTATTTTTTTTATCTTGAATCACATTTAATAAAAATTGATTCCGCGGAATAGGTATTAAGCTTTTCAAAATTAATAAATTAGAAAATAATTACAAAGACTCCAAGAATAAATCAAATATCACGAATAAAATGCAATGTAAGCCTCCGCAGTTGTAGGTGCATGAATCAATGAAATATTTTACAATGAACAAAGATTATACTTGCTTAACAATTCATACAGTTGTTATATTAA
>NW_012086683.1:0-937 GCF_000956235.1 Wasmannia auropunctata
TTTTGCAAATGTGGACCACGATTGGTGTTATAACTGCCTTTAGACTAAAGATAGTACATCGTGGTTTGCATTTGCAAAATATTAGTTATCTATAAAGTATATACTACGTATATTAAATATAAATTAGAAACCTATAAAAAAAAGTGTCGCAACCTTTTAGTGAGCGAGTGTACAGTCTATGCAAAATGTTTTTATTGAATTATTAGTCATATGGAGGGACTAATTTTTGACTGGGAATTGCTCGATAAAACCACCTTAAGTCGAACTTGAAATATATCGCATTTCTCGAAAGTCTCGAAGTTTATTGTTGACCCTTTTCCGCGATGATGATTGATTCTCTCGCTATGCTAACTTTGTGGACAGCAGCTGTCATTGCATATTTTAACAGTTGTGTGTATTAAGGTTGATGTATATCAAATTACAATAAAAAGTAAAAAGTGTAGTAAATGTGCAATAATAGATATGTGTTGAAGGAAAAAATATTTATATACGAAGGTTCTTGACGGGTTAAGAAAATCTCAAACACTTATTTCGACAAGAATTTCGTATTTATTTTCTTCTCACAAAATATAGAAAACAAAGGCGCGATCAAGCATGAACACGATCTAACGATTACCATAGAGAAAGTGTATAAAAGATATTCGAGTTGCGCGTTACAAAAATAACTGGACCAATCATATTCACATGCTCTAACAATATATAAGCACAGTATAACCAACGACATATATAATAGACCGAGCATTCCTATGCTTTTGATGTGGAGGAGGTGAAGCCGAAAGTTGGCAGAATACGACTGAGAGAGATAGTGCGATTTGAGGGGAATGCTCTCTCTTTTATCTTACTGTAAGATGACGCTGGTGTCAATTGACAGCTGTTGACATCGGCCATCTTACCAATCTTACTATAAGATAAAATGAGACAGCATTCCCCGCAAATG
>NW_012086683.1:3113-3520 GCF_000956235.1 Wasmannia auropunctata
TCGATGGACGATCGCGCGCTAATATTGGCGGTGGGCCGGACTCGCAGAACGGATACTCGCTCATTCGGCGATATTCAAAAATTAATATCTCGTTAAATATTGCGAATTTTGCAAAATGATAGAGGACTTTTCGATTCAGTTTAGTCCATTCTATTTACCCATAACCCATTAACGTCCAGGCGGACACATTTTTTGAACAATTTTCAGTGGCTTAATTTTTTATTTTAATGGCCTTGAAAAAATTCTAGCAACATCATTTCTGATGTAAAATTTCTTGCTCTTTCAGAATCTGCCATCAGAGTTTGTCATAAATAAAGTCCAAAAAAGTTATAGTCGATTTTTTGGAAAAAAACCGTGATTTTTCACTCAAATTTAGATCGGAAGAGCACACGTCTGAACTCCAGTCA
>NW_012086684.1:0-329 GCF_000956235.1 Wasmannia auropunctata
ATTGCGTTACTATATATGATTTGAAAGCATAAATGCTTTCAAAAAAATCTTTAAAACATACGTTTTAAATGTTACATTTTCCTTTAAACGTAAACAAATATATGTTAATGTTCAAGATTTTTTTTTATTCAATGCAGATTTTTCGAGTATACTACGATTATCTATTACTATATTTATTTTATCTTTAGCATATATAATAATGAAATTTATTTTCAAAATACCATAAATTGTTATATATATATGTATAAAATATTATCATAAAAGTTATCAAGACATAATAAAATAAAAAATACATTAGAAGATCAAATGAAGTGTATAAGAAATAAAAG
>NW_012086685.1:0-334 GCF_000956235.1 Wasmannia auropunctata
GAATTAGCCTCGTGAATTTTGCCTAATTAGAGACCTGCATAGTTTGACCGCGTAGCAGTCATATTTTCCTCGCGAGCAACGCATGACTCACTCGCTTGACGCTCGTGTAAACAACGCGAACAGACTACCGAAAATGAAGTTTTTCATTATTAAATCAAGCATAAATTGTTGGTTCACGAAGAGTATAGTTACTTTAAGAAAATTAATTTTTTCTAAAGAAAGCACAAGAAAAAAGCAGAAAATTTGATGATGGTATAAATCATTTATCGGATTTAATCAGAATATTAGTCGTAATCGACGTGCAAAAAGTTCGTATGCCGTCTTCTGCTTGAAA
>NW_012086686.1:0-391 GCF_000956235.1 Wasmannia auropunctata
AATTTAAAAATTATAAAGGGCAAGGAGCCAAACTGGTTCTTAGTGCTAACAAATTATATTTTTACAATACAAAATTGCATAAAATAATAAATACTGTACAATTGTTTTGACTTTCGATATTTATTATGTAATTGATTATATTATGTAATTTTTTAATGTAAAATAATAATTTGTTAGCGCTAAGAACTAGCTTGACTTTTTGCCCTTAAAAACCAACTGGTTAGCTTTTTGCTCTTTCTAATTTTTATTTTGAATTTTAATTCTTAGAGCCTACTGATTTGATTATATTTAATTTAATTGTTTAAGTTAATATTGCATAAATCATCATTTTATTTAGATATACTTTCAATTTCAATTTACGCTTTCACATCTCGACTACAACAATGAGTTA
>NW_012086687.1:0-339 GCF_000956235.1 Wasmannia auropunctata
ATTTAATTTGTGATATTACTATCTCAGTTAAAGATTGTGTTTCCAAAAAAATCGGCGCACAGTTTACAAAACTGTATATGCTACGATATTTCACAATATTATTACGCATTCGAAGATCTAGTTCACAATCAAAAAGGCATTTCTCTACTAACTTAATTACTTACAATTAGTTGTGTTATTTACATATTGATCTAATGTCACTTATTTGTTTAGATGGGTACGCCTTGGATTATTATCAATCACTTTTTTTATTGCAAAATTAATCGAAATATAAACAATTAAAAATTAGACTACTTTATTTTTCAAAAATTCATAACTCAGATCGGAAGAGCACACGTC
>NW_012086688.1:0-492 GCF_000956235.1 Wasmannia auropunctata
GTGCATAAAACTGAAATTGTAACCTCGTCGATCGTAGGGACATGAAATGACGAGAAACACGATCGAAATAATTTGTTGTAATTATATATGTATTATATTTATAGACTGCAGATGTCCAGGATGAACATCAGAAGGGAATTAAACACGATTATCGTGTAAATTTCCTTTCCACTTCAGATCAGACGTACGTGCCTTATCTAATCGCCCATCTGCACCAAATCATTTCCCAGAGATTGCAAATGTAATGATATACAGCTAATATTTATTTTTTTTTACTCGCGTGGAGGAAACGATTGCCATTGGCCGATGACTGTGTTTTGGTTGTTGAGGAATATTTTGGCAAAAGGTGAATTTGCATGTTTCAAAAGTGATATTCTCTCTCTACTTGTTTACCAAGCATTTATAAAATTATTTTCCTTTCAGAACACAATTTAGATGTCAACCGACCTTACCAGAATGTCGTCTGAAAAAATTCAAGAAGCGAATCTCCGC
>NW_012086689.1:0-1239 GCF_000956235.1 Wasmannia auropunctata
CTGTAACCAGCTAATCACTATGGTGGAGTCACTCCAGTATACCTTCCTATTAGGTTCTATTTTTGCTTCTGTTAAGTTTTATTCTTGAGAAAGGGATTACAAAACGTTCCTTGTTTGCACGCAATATGAAGACGAGAAAGACTCACGAAAAAGACTTCCGTTCAGGCGGATAACAGACTAGTTACGAAAGAAAAAACTAACGCACAAGAAGCAAATAAAACCAACCTTAGAAACAAAAAATGTTACTAGGCAGACAGGCTGGCAATACTTAAATTAAAAGTTTTTATCTCAACACTTCCTCTAAAACTTTAAATTTTTCAAACAACTTTGCTTACGTACAAGACAAGAAAAATGCACTTATACCTGTGCCTGTTAAACAAAAGAAACCTTAACTCTAATCCTTAATGTTAATACAAAATCCCTTAGTAATACCTAACATTTTACGTAAACGCTCAAATTGCACGCGCATAATTGGCTTAGTAAGAATATCAGCCAATTGATCACTACCAGGTACATGTTCAATATCCAGTTGTCCATTTAGATAACACTCGCGTACAAAATGAAATTGCACATCTATGTGCTTCGACCGTTTGTAAGATACAGGGTTTTTGGCAAGCTTTATAGCACTAGCATTGTCAACTAAAAGTACAGGTAGAGTTTTTAAAGGCGAGATTTCATTAAACAACCGAGTTAACCATACAATGTCTTTTGTTGCTTCACTAGAGGCAACGTATTCTGCCTCCGTGGTTAAGAGAGATACACACTCTTGTCGTCTGCTTGTCCAAATAACTGCTCCTCCACTGTATCTAAGGATGATTCCGCTGACTGATCTTCGAGTAGTTACATCGCTGGCATAATTAGCGTCGCTGAAAGCTTCTAATTCATCTGTTCTCTCAGCAACTTTGTAGTAAATTCCTAGACTCGTGCTTCTGATGTACTTGAAGATTCGCTTAATTATCGCCCAATAATTCCGTTTCGGTTCCTCTAGAAATTGTGATGCATAATTCACCGCGTAGACAATATTCGGTCGAGTTGCAGTTGCCAAGAACATCAGGCATCCTACAACCTCTCTGTACGGAACATTTATTACTTCACAGTCAGTTTCCTCTGTCACTTGGCACCTTTTTATCGGTGTGGAGACGAGGTTTGTGTTTTCCATGTTGAACCTCTGAAGAATTGATTCAGCATACATCTTTTGACTTATGAAAATCGAGTCATCATGTTGACGATTAATTAAGA
>NW_012086690.1:0-543 GCF_000956235.1 Wasmannia auropunctata
CGTTATCTCTTCTCGCGTGCAACGTTGTTATAATTATGAAACTGCGGCAGTAAAACGCATATTCATATTCCAAGACGTTATCTCTGTATGTTCTTTGCAAGCTGTTTGTACATTTGTTTGTCAAGTCCAAAAGAACACTTTCGCAGCGCGGAGCTGCACGAAAGTATATAAAAGAATTTTGTTTTAATATCTATATAGATATGATTAAGGCATGAGAATGACAAAAGTAAAAATAATTGAAAATGAAAGTAAAATATATTGAAAAAAAAACGTTATGCAAAAGCTAAAGTAAATAAGGCATACGCTTTGAAGGTATACGTATCTAACTATGCCGCGTATATTTTATACGTACGTTTCAGTTCTGACTGCGACTGACTAACATCTCCTTGCGAGAAAGGACGAGAAGGGAATATTTAAAAGACTCACGATGAAAATTTCGTCCTCTCCTCTCTGCGTTGAAGTATCTAGCGTATACATAAGATATTACGTATAAAGGATATTAAAGATCACTATACTTTCATGTCATCATTTCTTTTTTATTTC
>NW_012086691.1:0-1832 GCF_000956235.1 Wasmannia auropunctata
TGCACAGAGATACTATCCGAATCGCATATTAATCATCGATTACTGGAAGGACGCAAATACGGTAAAATACGACACCGAAGTCTGTACCACCTTTAAGAGAAAAGCATTTCTAAGAAAGACTTCGAAGGAATGTCGATAAAACGTAACGTTTCTAAATAATCCTTACCGTGGTGAAACTCTTCAGAGAAAATATGTACATCTTGCCAGCGCTCAAAAAATTCGGTTGCATACTCCGCAGCATCACGTGCAGAAGCAGCCTTTGCGATTTCGGGGGTATATTGTACCAAGAAGAGTTATATCTGCAACAATTTTGCATCTCAATTGACCATCGAGCTCTCGACTTCCAGCAACGATGATTAAAATGATCACTTTACATCTTGTCGCGTATTTGCATGCTGTGATCGATCAATCTCTGGCCTTGCACACTGAAGTAGAACAAGTGGACTATTTGATTAAAGACAAATGACGCGCATCTCAACACTTCCAAAACTTCGTTTAACTGCAACATTATCTTGAAGATAAATATATTTTAATCTCTTGCCTTAATCAACGCGAGTGATACACAAACACGATCTCGAAAAGTGCATGTATCACAGATGTATTGCAACAACAAATAGACGCGTACTTGTAGCAGAGAAATGCTCATCGCAACGGTAATTATTATTAATTGTACGGCAAAAGTGACGCAGAAGATGCTTTCAAGAAGCTGCGCAAATCTGCAAGCAAATCTTGCGATATAAGCTGTATATCAATAATTTCTTTTTTCTTTTTACATTTTAATACAATGTTGCATGTGATTTTACCGTAAAGCTCGCCAATGTGCGTGCACTGAGATAGCGATGTTCTGATAATATACGTCGTTCGGATTAGTAATATTTATTGCGTTGTCACGAACGTTACGAGATAGAGTCTGGAATCGAAATCTGCGAACATTTAGGCAACAGTCTAATTTTTCCGATCAGACACAATTGAGAGAATGCAAGAAAAGTACAACTTTTTTCTTACCCAGCTACAGCAAAGACGCTGCAGGCGTGCTGGATATAAGCCACAATCATGCTATCGTGCGCGATCATCGCCGTCAAACATATCTCTACGCTTACAAAAGCGTGGAACAAAATGTAGAAAAAGTATTTTTCGCTGTCCACGAAGTAATAAGCCTCATAAGGCATTATTATGGGCCGGGATTCATTGAGCGGTAATACGACATTCATTATGTGAGGTATGAGACTAATTAATATAAACATACCACCAGCTATGTAATAATATACTGCAATAAACAACATAACAATCATCTATCCGTTAAAATAAAAATAGCATCAAGTGATTTGTCCTTACAGCAAGAGACCAAACAAAACAGTTTCGAGTTCGCAGCATACTTTTTCATAATTTCGTACTCCTCTGAACTTTCCAACTTCTCCCAGTCGCTACGCAGATAATCAGTGAGACTTTTGATCTAGAAACATACTCGATGAATATTCAACATATTAACAATCGTGACAGTGAATCGCGATCGTGAAAAACAATAAAAATTCGAGTAACTATATTTTTTTGTTAGGACATAATATATGTAAATGTAAATCAGTATATATCTATAATGTTCTAAGCTATCTTTCGATCAATGGCCACGTTCAGCAGACTAAGCAGATGAATGAGCGCTTATGGTGATTCGCTGGATCTGAGTGAATAAACCAATCGTAACAAAGAATCACTGAGCGCTCACTGATTGGGACTGTCTGCTGAACGTGGCCATGAATGTATCATAAAAATTTTGATATGGCGTACTTTGCTATTGTTCAAATGGCACGCGTACAGAGATCGGAAGAGCACACGTC
>NW_012086692.1:0-358 GCF_000956235.1 Wasmannia auropunctata
CCGCGGAGTGTAAACGAGAAATCGAAGAAGATTACTTGAGAGAACGGGAGAAAAGATGAAAAGGAAGTAACGAAAATGCATAAAAGCTCCTTCAAGAGGGTCTCAGGGGGATTGGAAATTTAATATTGCATAATCGTTTGATGAGAAGATACTAACATCTTGACGGTGTTCTGTTACATAAAATAACGTTTCTAAATCACTTCAAGATTCTCCGTATTAACTTTTTAATGTCAAAAGCATTAATTTTTCTACGGTAATATAAAATTAATTAGTACACGGAAAGAACGATTTTGTTGAAAAGTCTAAAAATTTTGCTGAACACAGATAGATCGGAAGAGCACACGTCTGAACTCCAGTC
>NW_012086693.1:0-366 GCF_000956235.1 Wasmannia auropunctata
CTAAAACCTCATCTTGATAGTCACTCAGAATTATGACCTTGATAATATATATCAAGGTCAAGCTAGGTCATCGGTGCTAATTCCCCTATTCTAAATAATTACCAATTCAATTATTTATCAACTTTAAGTCCATATAAGGTTAATATATTATAATACAATGATTTGATTAGTAATAATCAAGGATATATTCCTGTTATAATTACGTGATTGCAATCTACCAAAAATATAATCTTTTTTTGTGAATGAGATTTTACCATCATTACTGTCACGAAAAATCTCTTCATCTCCGGAGTCACTATTGCTTGATGACAATACTGAAAACATGATACATATATATGTATATGTATATATATATATATATATATA
>NW_012086694.1:0-371 GCF_000956235.1 Wasmannia auropunctata
TGTACAAAAATTTTTATTTTATACACGAAGCGGACTGTGAGATACGTGAAAAATACTCCTAATTTGACTTACGGATACTGCCAAATGTATCCGACATCCTTAAAAGACAAGCTGCCTTCAAGGAAATGTTTAAGATGCTTCGGCGGTGGTGCGTAAAACTTGCGAAAATCGAAAGCCAGATGTTCGTACGTTAGTGTTTTCCCGAACTCGTACAATCGTTTACTTGCTAACACTGCTCTTAATAATCTGACAGAATAATCAACAAGATTATAAAAATGTACAAGCTCATTACTGCTATAACGTCGACATACAATGATTTTATAATCAAATAAGAAATAAAAATATCGTATGCCGTCTTCTGCTTGAAAACA
>NW_012086695.1:0-975 GCF_000956235.1 Wasmannia auropunctata
GTTTAATTAAAATGTAATTTGTTATAAATGTTATTGGACGATGTATGGAGTTTAATACGCACCGCGCGCAAAGCGTCATTTTTTTTGAAAATTTATTTTTTATCAAAAATTGTTAAAATTTGTTTAATTAAAATGTAAATTGGTATAAATGTTATTGGCAGATGTATGGGATTCAATACTCAACGCGCGCGAAGCGCGTGCCTGTTATGTACTAGTTCCTATAAATTTTATAAGGAAGTAGTTTTCTTTATCAATCACGTTCTGTTAATAATATTGCTAACTCGCGAGAATTATTTAACTCTCTGCCATTCGTGTTTACACACTTAAAATTCTATAAATTCTTAAAATAATCATTCTAGAAAATTCGTTGTCTTTTAATTGTTTTATTTATTTTGCTGATTTGTGAGTTTCTCTCTTTCGCAATTCGAGAGTTCCCAGAAAGGATTTAATTAAAATTAATTTTTTTTCAATTTTGGAATAAGATTCCGTATTTTCTTTAATTGTATAATCTATTATTTATGTATCGAGTTTATCAACATATTGGCTTCTCAAACTAATCAACTTTGTGAAAGTAAAAGTAAAAAAATTGATGACTTTATTAAATCATTATATGAATTAAATTATGAACAGAAAGGTTGATTAGATTGATTATATTTAATAGGACCTAAGCTCTAAGCCGTTAAATCAGCTGATTTGCTTAATGTTCTCTATTGTTGAACAATCATAGAGTACGATTATCTAGAGACGATACATATATCTCCATTGAGCTAAATTCTTCCATCCTTCACTATCGAATACAAAATATTCGCTGTGTGTGTGTGTGTGTGTTGGACCAATTTGAACATCCCGCCAATTCATGCAGTCATCGACGAGACTATTAACAGATTATTAAGTTTTAGCAATTGCTAAAATTTAAGCAATTAGTCAATAATATAATGAATTTTATAATTTATTATTATATATATATATATATAT
>NW_012086696.1:0-2100 GCF_000956235.1 Wasmannia auropunctata
CCCTTAATTTTTGTGTTGTCATTGGAAGTAACTTCAAAAGCGAGAATGGCTGATGAAATATTAATAGAGAAGTACCGAATTCCGCTTTTCGACGGAATCAACATTAACAATTGGAAATTTCGTATTGAAACTCTTCTGAACAAAATGGACCTGCTTAAGCACTTAGAAAAACCATATACGGAAATGGTAGAAATAAAAGAAGATGATACGACTCAACAGCAACGAGAAAAGGAAAAGCAAATTCAAGAGAACAAGAAACGCGATCGTAAATGTAAGTCACACAAAGAATTGCAGATAGTCATCTCGAATACGCTAAAGACAAAGAGACAGCATTCGATTCTGTGGACCGCGTTACGACAGACATTCGAAAGAAAAGGCATTGCGAGTCAATTATTAATACGTAAGTCTCTACTAACTATGAGATTTAATGCAAAAGATGACACATTAGCAAATCACTTTCTAAATAGTTTGACAGATTAATCAGAGATCTACAATCCACGCTATGTTAGAGGAGACAGACGTGGTGTGTCATCTTTTACTAACAACGCCATCCGAGTATGATAATGTGGTAACTGCTATTGAGACGTTAGCTGTGGAAAATCTTACTTTAGGATTTGTCAAGAATAGATTAATAGACATCGAGTCTAAAATGAATGATGTAAAAACAGGGAATAAGGAATCTACCTCTACAGCGTTCGCATCACGGTCAAGCATAAAGAAGACAAGAGGAACAAAGGAAAAAGTACCGTCAAGAGGAAGTGAAACGCCTAAATTCCCGTATAAATGCAACTACTGTGGCAAGCAAGGACACAAGTATATTGAGTGTCATAAGAGGATTTATGATAATAAAAATTCAGACAGCAAAACCGCTAACGCAGCTACTAGCTCCGAAAATTCATCAAACTCGCAAGGATTCTGTTTCTCTGCAACTACAAAGGAAGTTTTGAAGCATCACGTAAAATGGTTTCTAGACTCAGGTGCGACAGAGCATTTGATTGATAGTAATATTCCTTTGAGCAATGTGAGTAAACTAGATAATCCTGTAAAGATAAAAATAGCGAAATCGGGAACATTTCTTATAGCCAATCAAATAGGCGAAATTAAACTTATAAGTTCTGTAAAAGATAAAGAATTTCCCATTACAGTCAAAGAAGTACTAGCGGTACCTAACCTTGAGTTTAATCTATTGTCGGTACGCAAGCTAGAAATTAATGGCTTTCGAGTTGTATTTCAAAACGGAACAGGAATAATTGCTAAAAATGATACAGTAGTTGCAATTGCATACAGAAACGGCTCGGAGCTGTACGAATTAAGTTTTACGAAAGCAGTTAGTGCAAATCTAACTTCAAAGGATGAAAATACAGTCTTATGGCATAAGCGAATGGGACACATTAATTACAACGATCTGAAGAAATTACAAGAACAGGCTATTGGGATTATTGACAGTTTGTTAAACACGCCTACGGAACTTTGCGAAGTATGTATCGAAGGGAAACATGTTCAACAGCCTTATAATCACACGCGTCGAAGAGCTACCAGGCCATTGCAGCTAGTGCATAGCGACATGATAGGACCGGTTACCCCCTGAGTCACATGATAGGAAGAAATACATACTTACATTTATAGATGACTACAGTCACTTTACTTGCAGTTATTCTCTGGGATCAAAAACAAAAGTTTTACGATATTTTAAAATGTACGAAGCAATGATAACTGCACATTTCAATACAAAAATAAGCCGTTTTCGTTGCGACAATGGTACAGAGTATTTTTCGACCGAAATGAAAGATTACTTCGAAAAAAAGGAATACAATACGAATGTACAATAAGATATACATGGCAATAGAACGGAGTTTCCGAAAGAATGAACAGGACAATTTTAGGAAAGACAAGACCCTGCTGAAAAAGTCCGATTAAAACTATTAGAAAATCAGCTCTATTTAGTCTAATAAGACTGAATTGTGTTTTTGAACCTGTATTTTCCATTAAAATATAATTTATCTCAAATCGATTGTACATTGTTAAACTGGAATATATAAATAAGTTTCTGTTGTTTTGAATAAGATTTGATTTGAATATTCAGATCGGAAGAGCACACGT
>NW_012086697.1:0-459 GCF_000956235.1 Wasmannia auropunctata
AGTTTAACCATATCAAAGACAAATTTTTCTACTGGCAATTTGTTTCTGTTGTAGAAGATAAGACTGACAGCTTTAATACTGTTTTCATCTTCTTTTAGCAATTCTCTGATTGCATTTAGAACGTTTGATAAATATTCATTCAACTCTGGATGTTCTGATACGTATATCGTAATTCCATATATCTTTTTCTTAACAAAAATTTCCTTGGAATAGATTTTACGAAAAAATAATATGTGATTAAACGCTACTTCCAAAAATTCCAAAAGAATATCGATGCCAACTGCAAATAAATTTTATTTATCTCGATGACTGCACATACTACTAATACGTATAAGGTATAATATAAAAATAAGTTCGATTATGTAAAAAAAACATACCTATCTTGTCTTGAGACATTTTACGATGACGTTAAAAATAATTGTCATGCTACTTTTAAAAAAGTACAAAAAAAAACATATA
>NW_012086698.1:0-406 GCF_000956235.1 Wasmannia auropunctata
CGTGTGTAGTATCGTACGTTTAATATACGTTCAATACATATAGAAGCGCTCCACGTTAACACAATTTACAGGGATCCACATCGCGTGAAATTTCCCCGACAATAAATTTCTAACGTTTCCACGAGGCCGATAAGCAACGGTAAATTTCATATAAATTTCATTCCCGCATGCCGGAATAATTTTTTTTAAAGAAGCGCTAATTCATACCGTGGGGTCGTGACACGTCTGTATCAAGCGTGCCTTCAACCTGCGAACGGCGATTCCTCTCACGTAAGGATTACGATTTACGTCGGCACGTGCTCCTCGTGATTTCTAAAGCCGTCGGGAGCGCGCAGGATAATGGTCGCGAGGAGAGAAGCGCGGGATCGGATGAGAGGGATAGCGAACGAGATGAGAGAGGGGGGGG
>NW_012086699.1:0-408 GCF_000956235.1 Wasmannia auropunctata
AAATCGTCGGTAAAACAATGATATTATAGAATTTTGTCGCGTCAGCATTCCTTTAAATGGATAAAATTAAAATTTATAATAGAAATTTCATTCAATTTATGTTAATTACATTATAATATGCTATTTACAAATTACTCTTACTCTTTTTATGTACTTGGCATCTCCATGCTATTGCGTCGTTTAATGACCATTATATCTTGAAAATAACCATCTCTTAATTGTATACATTTTGCAAACTTTTTCTAAAATTTCTCATGACTTCTTGCAACATTTCAATTGTGATGTTTGCAATTTCTGTACAAATATTTGTTTTGTTTATCAATACTTCGAGGTCATTTTTAAGTAATGTCACGACACCAACAGTAAAAAGATATAATAATTTGTAAATGGCATATTATGTTTTATATT
>NW_012086700.1:0-1129 GCF_000956235.1 Wasmannia auropunctata
GCGCGTCAAGATGACGCCCACTTTCACTTTGGGAAAAATAAACAGATGTTCTCGATTATAAAAGAGTGTAGTGAAGAACTCGCAGAGTATCTGGAAAGCAAAGCACAGATGAAAGATTCCGTCGAGATGAAAGATATGTTTGCAAGGTAAACTAGTTTTAAGCAAATTGTCACTAAAACAAAGAGGTCTTTCCACGTTAAATAAATGACAACTGCTTTATTAGAATCTTAGAAGTTATTAATGTAAACATTGGAGATGAGAGAAGAACAAGCAGCGCATTCTCGAATAAATATCCTTATAAAAAAAGAAATTGTCTGACCATTATAAAATTTATTGTTACTTTAATAAAGTATCAAAATGTTATTTTCTAAATATTTCAAATTATGAAGCACAACAAATTAATTTTATTACAAACATTTTTCAAATTTGTCATATCTCTATAAATCATTGATCATTATCGAATTTTACAATCAGAAAGTTAAAAAAGTTTACATTGTCTTATTTCTAACAATTATGATTGATATGAACAATTATGAATTCTAATTATGAACAATTATAAATTATAAATTATGACAAATAATTGATATGAACAATTATGAATTATGATTATAATTAATTTATAATTAATAATTATAATTAACAATTAATATTATTTGAAACTTTTACAAAACAAATTCTAAAATTTTTACTTTAGAGAATACGTAAATATCACAAAAAATTTTTTTTGTTTACTTAAAAGTCTTTCTTTTCCAATTGTTTTAAATCTCCATTTTATAGCTTATTTTTTCTAGATGGTTATATTATTATTATTTATTCAAGACACTTGTGTTTTAATAAGCTTTCTTTATTTATATAAATTTATTTTCTCGTAAAAAAGTTTCTCTCATGATTTTAGATGTTTCGCAAAGAAATTCAACATAATTTGTTAAAATTTGTTAATTATGTGTCAATTTTATCAATAGATGTACAACGGATATAATTATGTCAACGGCTTTTGGTATTAAATCTAATTGTATTAAAGAGCCGAATAACGAGTATCGGAACCAAGGAAAAAAATTTTTTGAAATTAATCCAATTCGGACCGCATTGTGTTTCTTTATGCCACAAATTATGGATATGTTTTCTATCC
>NW_012086701.1:0-424 GCF_000956235.1 Wasmannia auropunctata
GCTTTGCGGAACGATAAATCGTAGGTGCATGTAGGGGCACCAGCGCACGACGTATACAGGACGTGTACAAAAGTCCGTGAAATCGGAGTTAAAAACTCCTCTCCCATTCTCCTGCCTGCGCGAGTTTGAAAACAATCGAAGTTCTAAGGTACTGAAAGTTTTCTAAACTTTCTAAAAAGAGGAGGATCCCGAGGAGCGGTAGTCACAGCGAAGTTTTCCGAAATCCCGAGGAACGCATACACACACACACTCCGAGAAATAAAAGTTCTCGCGCCAACGGAATTTCGAATTTCGAGGGCGAGGAATTTGTTTGCGGTATACGAAAATTCGATTGTTCGAGACTGACTTCGTTCCACGAGAGAGGAAGACCGCCTTGTGCGCACTTTGGCATAGAACGTCTCGTATGCCGTCTTCTGCTTGCAAA
>NW_012086702.1:0-1710 GCF_000956235.1 Wasmannia auropunctata
TTTATCACAAAATGAAACGCGTGGTAATGATAACGTCCATATTGCAACTTATATTATCGTTAGTTGTGTGCTTCAAAAACTTATAAAGTAAGGTGCAGTTGTATATATATGAAAAATAAAAAAAGCATTTATAAATACCAAATATACATATAAAATTTATAAACAAATAATTCATGAATATAGAAATGAGACTAATCATACGATTTTGTGTTTATTACTTTTTTCAAAATTATCATATAATTAAATTTAATTTTTATAGTGATCATTGTATATATAGTATTATTAAATAATTAATATATTAATAAAGTTGTGTAAATGTATAAATGTCAATTAAAGCGAACGATTATGTTTTTGATAATTGATTTACATAAATCAACAACTTATTTTTAAATACACATGTTTAATGTATACTTCAGATATATCAATTACTTTTATAGATGGAAACTGTCATAGTTCGGATTTACAATACACAAATGTTTAAACACGATACTTCCGATAATGAAACTATATATAAATATATCATCTAAAACTACATATATACGTACGTATATATGTATATCATTTTCGACTCGGTACACGTGTCCTACTCATTTACCAAATATGGCATAGGGCATATGTGGGGCATTTGTGTGTGAAACTCGACTGTAACGTATGTATAAAAGGGAAGCAATCGAAATGACTATATTACTGCATTCGCTTTTGGTATCGTAGAATCATAAGTGAGAAGATAACTTGCTGTAATTTGATCTAATATCCATCATGTGTGATTGTTAGTCACTCTCACACCGACGTTTCTTGTCCTCACAATATTTAAATTGGTGGGGGCGAGCCCTTATTTAAGGGATATTAAAGTAAATTACAAGACGGAATTGGATTACGAATCAGGAGTCAAAGTAGCGCAATGAACCAAAGAAATGAACATGCATCCTGAGGAATTGGGTAACTATTTCCATAGAGAACATTATCCAAGCATCTTGACTCTCTTTGGATCACTTTCCACCCAAAAACTAGACCGGAAATAAAATAAATATAAATAATAAAATAATAAAATAACTTTTTTTTTAATTTTTGATGCCTACGACAGGCATCTTTATGCTGTAGTTATTGTGCATCTTGTGTGGGTCCCTTATAAGAAGAAAAGAACAGGAACGAAGTAACGATTGAAGGAATGAAAAAGAATTAAAGAGTAAATGGGAAACTGCAAAAATGAGTGAGAAAGAGTCTGCATGTGTATATATGCATATATGTGGCAGTTGGTACGTAAACAAAATAAGCAAAAATCAAAGTCCAAAACCTTTATATATAAATATATATATATATATATATATATATATATATATATAAAGGTTTATAAAATACCACACGAAGTATCTTTTTTAGTAAAATATACATTAAAAAGAAGTTTTATAATAAAAATGTGTTTAGTAAAACTTATCTGAAATAATCTTGAAGTTATATCTTAAATATAAATAAATATAAACAATATATTATTGTTTTATTATGAAAAATGATTACTCTGTCCGAAACGTTCGTAATTAGATGATTGTTTGAAAATTACGGAAAATTATCAATTATTCAAATTTAACTGAATTTAACTACAAATATTTTTCAATATTTGCACAGATAAATAGTTAGACTTTCATATTGCATTATAAGCTAATTGTACAAATTTATGTTTGCAGTTGAAGAATGATGTTTATATCCTTTAAT
>NW_012086703.1:0-446 GCF_000956235.1 Wasmannia auropunctata
GCTGCGTTAATGATTGGCGAAACACGGGGGAGACCTTCGTCATTGAAAAAATCGATTACGTGGAACGAGTTATTCCTAATTACTCCAAAGCAGTCTTCAAAGAACATTTTCGGTAAATAATATATATATTTATGTTGAAAAATAAATTGGGATAATTTAAAAAAATGAATACATAACAATCACCTACATTTTTCTTTAATTGATTACTTACAATTAGAGCTGAATAGAGCTTAAAATAAATCCATTTTTATTTTAGAATGTTTCCTGAAACTTTCGAAATAGTTCTAGCAACAAGTGGTCCAGGATTACGAGCAATTAACAATCTCTCAGGGAGAAAACAAATATCAGAGAGAAAGCAACTTCTCATAGCTATTTGGTTTATGGCTAACCCAGATTCATACAGGCATTTATATAGAAAAATTTATTTTAATCAGGGTGTCCCGAAA
>NW_012086704.1:0-508 GCF_000956235.1 Wasmannia auropunctata
GTTCAATAATCAAAATAATTTGTTGGAAAGTTAAAAATGATAGGCGTTGCTATAAAACATTTTGATATTCTAGCAATCGTTTTGACTGTCCAACAAAATTATTTTGATTATTGAACAAAAATTATTTTCTGATCTGGATCCAGCAAAATTGTTCTTTCCGTGCATTTATAAAAAAGTTTTATAAATGTTGGCAAAAGTGTATCATTACTCAAGGAAATTACAATACTTTGAAAGAAATATTATGTAAATAAATGTAAGATTACTAATTATTTCTGTATAATAAACTAATTCCGGAAACTTTCCGAAACTATTATATGTGTAATCGACGAACATGTAATCGAATTGTGCATTTCCGCGATAATTATGCAGTAATGTAACAGATTACGCAGTAAGTTACGAATTAATTGAGTGTGCGAAAGTCGACTCGGGGAAAAAAATTTCTCGTCTCGTTCTAAATCGATAACTATTCGAAGCCTTATATACCACAAGATAAATGCCATTATCGGAA
>NW_012086705.1:0-774 GCF_000956235.1 Wasmannia auropunctata
TACCCTAGTTTATCCTTATAACACATACGATGTAACTCGTGGACAGAATAGTTGCGACACTTTTTGTTTAATCGATTTTGGAACACACTAATATTTTGCCACGATTGGTGTACTGTCTCTAGATTTAAAAATAGTACATCAATCGTGGCAAAATATTAGTGCGTTCTGAAATTGATCAAACAAAAAGTGTCGCAACTATTCTGTTCACGAGTGTACATCGTTTGTGTTATAGGGTAAACTAGGGTAAGATCACGAGTAAAATCAGCACTGTACACATCATATTTCCATTGAATCGTACACACAGGGACAATAATGCTTACACATCTGAAGTTGCATGCGTAAAAGAAATCAATGAGAAACACGCTTTGGACGGAAAGCGTACTTCTCATTGGTCTTTCTAGTTACGCATGCAACTTCAAATGTATAGGCATTATATATTGTCCCCGTGTGTACATATTGCATATTCATATTCCATTCCTAGCAATTTGAAGCATGTTTGAAATGAATGAGCAGTACACATATTAGAAAGCGACTTTAGAGATTGATTGCAGATCTCCTACATTTGGTCGATGGCAACACGCTAGCGCTTCAGGAACGAAATCTTAATAACAGTAAAGTGATTTTTCTTAAGTAGAACACCATACCATGATCTGCAATCACATTGCAGATCTTTATCATACGGTTATGGTGTCCTGCATATTCCATGCATGCGATGATAATCAGGCGAGTACAATAATAATAGCGAGCACGCATATATATATATATATATATATA
>NW_012086706.1:0-565 GCF_000956235.1 Wasmannia auropunctata
TATAACGGCATTATGAAGGGTAAGGTTCAAACCGTGTAACGAATTTTTTCTTATAAATATAGAATTCGGGAGAAGTAAAAGAAAAAAAAGTGTTCCGAATAGCCCCGGTCTCCCCTATGTATTTTGTTGAGTATAAAATAAAAAGTATAATGTTGAGTTAATTGTGTCGAACTGTGTTGAATGATTCGAATACTCAAAAACACAAAAATTATAATAATATTCTATGCGGCGTGGTGGTATGATAAAAGCGAACGGAAAAATCTCAGCGCATCGCGTGCCTCTGCAGTCCAATGTCATCCGATGTTACTGCGGCTGTTGCTGGTCCCGGGCAATTCCGCGACTGCGTGTCTGGCTTCGCTGGTGCTCGTCGATAACTGCCCGCACGATATATCTCGGAACAGCGTGCACGTGCCGCAGCAGGTACGTATTCCATCCCGCAAAGCGGGTTTGAGGACCATTTTAGCTAGAACACACCACGCTGTGGTCCAAACCTTTCGCTCTTTCGCCTTCAGAATCAGCAATAAAATTGCAACATTTTTGAGAAAAAAAAAACAAGTATTTTGTA
>NW_012086707.1:0-466 GCF_000956235.1 Wasmannia auropunctata
AGGAACAATCGCGCGCTCGCGGAGCAATACGAAACGTACGTACGCTCCACTTTTGTTACGTAACACACAGTCGCGAGGCTGTCGCTCATCAGCCTATGGAAATGATAATTTGAGGATCTACGTGCCAATCCTAACGTTATCAGGCATTCTTTTGAAACGGCGGACTGGTGCCGATTAATTATGACTAGTTTAATATTTGACGATGTTAAAGTAAAAAGAAAATTGCCGCGTTTTATTGCCATAATTAGATTGAAAAATAGAAGAAAATAAATTTAATACATACGGTTATTAATTTTTCCTACCGTGAGTTAACAACAGATAGAATTTTTAAGCCCTCCTTAAAGTAATTTTATGTAACAAAAATTGAACAAAGATATATCTTTCATTTTTTTATAATATCTTCACATTTTTTGTAAGTATAATGTATACCTATACGAAATAGAATGTCTTCCCCAAATTTGTCACT
>NW_012086708.1:0-1346 GCF_000956235.1 Wasmannia auropunctata
CCGGTCGCTTTACTTTTTCGTCGCCCCCCCCCCGCCGAGTCTCGCTCCCCCCCCTTTGTTTTCTTCACTTACTCCAATTTCGGAATTCTTCTAATCGGACAGCACGGGGATGACAATACAATGACAGGGATGACTCGCACAATTTGGAAGGGTTCCTGAGATTTCGGCGCCAGTTTTGCGGCCATGCTCTGAGCCGCGGACGAAAGAGTGTGCTGTCTTCGGTACGCGGGACTCAAAATTTCTTTAATCGCTCCCTTTCGCGCCTCCGGGTCAGGGGTCCTTTCGGATTCTTTATGATATCTCGGTAATCGGTCCGCTCGCGGCACGATCACAAACCCCTTCGCGGATCTCATCGGACGTACCCTCTGACGTATTATCCTTATTCCCTCGTTACCCAGGATGGTTCAACTAAACCCGGAGTCTCCCCCAAAAGCCATTAGCGGATATTCTCCGTTGGAAATGCGGAAATATCGCAATGGCGGTACAAGCGACACGTGAAAAACCACCTGCCAATTCTCTAAATTCGTGGTAACGATACAGGTCTCAACTGGGCTCACGAGAGTCGTGGACTCGCTCGGGCGACTTACTTAGGCCTCTCCCGAACACGTCGGGCACGTTTGGTCGTGACTTCCGATTTTCCGCAGCGGTAACAATAGACGCGGCGTTCCTCTCCGCACTCGCGCGCTGGTCGTCGTCGGTCCTAAACGCACATTTAATTTATGGCGTAAAAGATGATCCTGCAACGCGATTATATCTCCCCCGGCATTGATTTCCCTTCGCGCCAATTCCTCGCGCAATGACTCTAATGGCAGCTTATAGATCCACCCAAAACGTGAACTTTCCTCTGACATTTTGCTAACTCACGCAAACACGGAAGCCTAAATATTTTCTAAAATACTTCCGGCATATAACTAGCAAAACAAGGGCACTCGATACGAAGTCCAAAGACGTCGGCCTGGTGCGTGCTTTCCACCCTTGGTTGCTTCAGGGTCCCGGTACACCACGAGGTGGCATGTGAAACAAACAAGTATTCGCGAAAACAAAATTTGAAACGACCGATACTCGCAATGACAACGCGTGAAACGTTCAACGCGAAAACACAGAAAAACTCAGGAATGCGTTAAGTAAACAAGCGCGCGACGCAAGGACGTAGCGGGCGCGTGACGGCACTCAAAACCGAATTATTTCTCGCGACACTAAGTTAGCGGGTCGCCAAATATCCTGCGAAGGCTTTGCGCACTCTCGTAATTCCACTTAAATTCTCCCGAAAGGACGCGCGCACGAAATTCTCAGGACCCTTTCCTCTAAACTAACGTAATTCGCGAAGATTTCACGCACACGAAATG
>NW_012086709.1:0-483 GCF_000956235.1 Wasmannia auropunctata
AGTTCAGACGTGTGCTCTTCCGATCTATAAGGACATTGCACGTGTTTGATACAAAAGATATTGTATGAAATTCATTTAGAGATACCACTGACACCGAAGAGTTTGTTTTATCGATCTCGTGTAAATTTTTTCGACCTTCTAGCATCGCTTAATTTGTAACGTATTGATTGCATGCATTCGGATTTGAAAGAATTTTTCTTGTTACAAAAATTTTTGTATCAAGTATAGATGAAGAAACGTAGATGAATCACGATGCTTGTAGATGTTGCGCGTAAATGTGCCTTGATCTCCCTTACTATCATAAAGGGGTTAATGAGCCTATATTTTTATTACCTGTATTATCGCCATGTGAATAAGTAGAATTTATTGGGAATTAATTTAAGGCACGTAAAAAGCGCGCGAAAAATGTGGTAGCTTATTCTTTTACGACTACAGTTTATCTTAATTACTGTAAAATAACAGTCTGTAAATTGAACGTGATGG
>NW_012086710.1:0-602 GCF_000956235.1 Wasmannia auropunctata
GACGTGTGCTCTTCCGATCTATAATCACGGCTTTAAATTTCATACTAGAGATATTAAAAGTAGATAACGTGCAAAATATTGCTTTCAAAATGCAAATAAGACTGCATTTTGTCACTATATCGTTAATACTGATCCAAAATCCACGAAAAATATAGATTCAGGTAAAGAGATTCTGAAATTTTTACATCTTAATATTGAAAAATTAATATTGATATTATAATATTGAATACATACATTTTATTATTTTAATAAAACAGCTTGTACTTTATTCAGGATAAAATAGGTCAGAAAAATGTAGTTTTTAATTATTCCACCCTGTACCATCCTTTCTAATTCGTTCCCGGCATGATTAATCACGTGCTCCCTTTCCATCCCTCATTTCCATGCTGTCTATTATTGTACCTTTTCCATTTTACGTTTCAGCGGCACGCACGCACGCACGCACGCTTCACAAAGCAACGTTCGCCGCTAAAAGAAGAAGACAAGAAGAATTCGACTGACAACTCGAGCGACCGAGGGCGAACATTGATGAAATCGCAACCGAGACTGTACGCGTCTCGGGGGTGGTCGGTGAATAACGACTATTAACGAAAACAAAAAGA
>NW_012086711.1:0-491 GCF_000956235.1 Wasmannia auropunctata
AGAGAGAGAGAGAGAAAGGAGGAGAAAAGGGTCAAATACAACGCGAAAAGAGCACGTTGAGGCGAGCCGGCGGACCGGTGCCACGGTCAGGGCCCGACCTAAATGCGGGTCGAGGCGCGGGCGGGCCGTTGATATCGAATTTATCGGGTGTCGGGTTGCAACCGTTCATGCTCTGTCCTTAAGCACGCATCCACGGGCGTTTTGCCGGGCCAACGCGCCCGCAGGTTCGCCGGGGACTTGGGGATATTCGATTTGCTACGCTCCGAGAACGACGACGCACCGTATGGCATTAGGGGCCCGGCAGGATCGGGAGATTGCGGCTCCCGATTCCGTCGCACGTCCGTCACGGAGGTGTTGACCGTTTTGCATAATAGAACACCCTTAGAACTCCCTGCTGTGGCATTTATACTTTGATCCACGCGAAATCGGGAAGTCGCAATACTCTCGTATGCCGGCTTCTGCTCGATTATCCCTTGATACATGACATTTAA
>NW_012086712.1:0-2586 GCF_000956235.1 Wasmannia auropunctata
TATATATATATATATATATATATATGTATATGCGTGTTTTATTAAAAAGCATTCAGCATATGAGGTAAAGCCAAATCGAACGCAGCTATAGTGCTGCATTAAGCACTGTCTGTTTGTGCTATGTATGTACAAATGAAAATCTTTTGCAGGTCGATGTTTGAAAAAACTGTGTTTTGTGCAAAAACTTTGCAGTAAGACATATCTTTGATGTGTATCACGTAATAGCTTTATTTCTTGTTACATACATAATTTTTGTAGATGTATTTTAAGAAAATCTACCAACTTTGAAGTTTTGCAATATTTAGCAATGTAAGATTAATAAAGCCAATTTGAAGCTTTTACGCTTCTGTAATACTTGTAATATTTGTAACGGCTATAATAATTTTTTCGAACGATAAAGATTGAAGTAAGTTACATTGCTTATACGTGATAAGTATAATTATTTTTTGTTGTAAAATATTTGCGCAAGATACAACGTTCCAATTATTTTAAAGAGGAAGACTTACGATTTTCTATAAAATCTACAGAACTATATATAAATTCTTAGAACTATATACAATCTAGAAAACTAAAATTTTTTTATAAATTTTCCGTAGTTTCATCACAACAATAATCGGTAAATTTTGTTTAGTATCACTTGACATTAATTATCAGAGCTGAAATGACTATGTAAAAAGAACTGATATATGTATACAGTTCAGTAGTTCACATGTTTCGAAATTCTAATTAAAGAATTTATATTTATATAATATTATGGCCGTATTTTACGTTAAATACTTATAAGCAGGATTGGATAAGATAATATTTTTCTTTAACTAAATTAAGTTAATAAAATTAATGGATTAGAAAATCAATTTAATTACGTTAAAAGTTGCATAAACGAAAATGTAATTTAATCAAAGTTGAGTTAAGATTAAATTAACTTAAGTTAAATTAAAAATTAATTTCAAAAGCATTAAATTTGATATTAGAAAGTTATAATTTTTTAATATTAGTTTACTCTAAATCTAAATAATAAAATTACAATATAAATAATTTTAATTTTAAATTTTAATATTTGATTTGTTTTAATAAGTATAGACTTTCTGTCCTACTAATAATAAAATTTTGTTCGGGATTTCGAAGAGTATAATGTTATTGTTGCTATCAGCGTTATTGTGTCATTCTATCTAATCTACCTATAACAATAATAGCTCTTCAAATACAGAATCTATTTCTTTAGTGTGTAGGTATTTTATTTTACGCATGACGCTTCATTTATCCTTGTTTATTGAAACATTTATCCTTGTTTAACCATCATTTATCATTGTTGAATAAAGATAAATTATGCATTACCATACATAATATATGTTCGTGTAAAATGGAATGTATTTTAAGTTTGTCAAATTCCGTTTATCATTGGACACTAAAAATGTCGCGCCTATTACAATTATTAATATAAATTAATTCTCTAATATTTAAAATTTCATTAAAAAAAATATTGACGTTTAGAGAGATAAAAGAATTTTTAACTTAGAAAAAATATTAAAAAGTTAAAGTTTATGTGTTAATATAATTAATAACTAAAATAACATTTTTGCAACTTTAACCGCAAATTTCTCAAAACTGTGAGGTGTTAGAATAATTAGATAAATAAAATCAAATTTATTAACTAAAAACTACAGGATTTTATCTTTATCTCCATAATTGTTCTAAAAAAAAATAATTTTTTGTTAAACAATGTTATATATCAGATATCTCATTGTATATTCAAAATAAATATACTTATGCTCGTAAGAAATATCAGTTATCTTAAATTATTAAATTTACTTATTTAAATCTTATTTATTAAAAAATTGCTATAATAATTTCTTTGAAATGTATAAATAATTTAATTTTTTTGTTATTTTGTGTTATCATTTCCGTCTGATTGTTCGAGTAAAAATGCATTATACAAATAAAATTTGATTATTCAAATTGAAAATTTAAATTGTGTGACTGTTCTAATATCAGTATCTTCTCTCTCTTTCTTTCTCTTTTTCTCTCTCTCTCTCTCTCTATTTCTCTATCTATCTATCTATCTCTATTCTACTTCCTTTTCTGTTTTATTCTCTTAGTCTTTCTTTCTTTTTTTTTGTCTAACTCGAAAGTATCGTGTTTGATTATTTTTTATTAACAATTTGTGCTAAATAATTATAATTAAATAAAGTAACAATGCAGTACAAATATAATGTAAGATAAAATAATAAATACACTTGACACTAAGCCACTACCGTGTCTCATGATATTATATCTTTATGTTTCTGTCGTGTTATAAGCAGATGTACAGGGTGCGTCGCCAAAATCCGGACAAATTTAAATTTGAATTTCCGGTCTTATTTGACTTCGGCGATGGGTTGTTGTTGACATTCAGACAAGTCAAATGTTTGTAATAAGCGTGTGTAACTTCAAAATGTCCAAACGGATAAAATCGAATGCGAAGAATAACTGAAGAAAGGTGATAATCGAATGTCTTCGCGCTGGGCGTTCGCAGACCGAAATTATTTGGTTCTTCGGGTACCCGAGATCGATCGCGTATGATGTTGCAGCTAAATATTTAGCTCCAAA
>NW_012086713.1:0-1738 GCF_000956235.1 Wasmannia auropunctata
GATAAGAGGCCAAAGACGAGCGAAATATAACAACGTGATGATACGGTTTTATTTCAATCAAATGCTGCGTTGAATCCGATAGTAACGGATCGCAGTTTATTGAAGCTAGAGTATGTATAATCACATAGTTATATTTAAATATTAACGGACACTTATATTTCGCTCGTCTTTGGCCTCTTATCCTGACTATGTTGTTTACAATACGAGCTGGTAATTCATTTAATTAAAATTTTAGAGTTTGACGGAGACGATCTGATAGCGTAAGCAGCTATTTTCTTCGCAGCTGGTTTTGAAACCTCTTCAATGACAACGGTTTTCACTTTGTACGAACTCGCGATACGTCCGGAAATACAAGACAAAGTTAGGAAAGAAATTTTTGATGCGCTCAACAAAACTAACGGCAAAATCACATATGACATGGTATGCAAACACTCTAAGCGTTATTTTTTTACTGTTAAACAATTTTATATACTAAATAGAACAGAAATGACTTCAGTATTACTTATAGCCAGCTTAAAGTATTTTTGTGTGTTATCAGATCTTATCGTTATCGTATCTCGACATGGTAATATTTGAAACTTTGAGGATGTATCCGCCCTCACCATTCCTAAATCGCGAAACAATAGAAACAAGATACCGAATTCCGATCTAGTTCTCGAGAAGGGCACGCCAATTTATATCTCGACGCTTGGCATACACTATGACTCGGAATACTATCCAGCTTCCGAATAAATTCGATCCGGAACGATTCACCAAGGAGAACAAGTGTAAGACTATCGTGTATCTATCTTCCGTTTGGAGACGGACCACACGCATGCATAGGTAAGGACATCGGTTTTTATTACTAAATTTAAGATGAAATTGATACAGCTATGAAATTAGAAATGAATCGATTAAAACACAAATTCATATTTTTGGCCTTGTTACGAGAACTACGAATGTTTGTTTATGTGCATGCAATAATTATTGGCATGATCTAGACTTTATCCAACTGAATTTTGGAAGTTATGGAATTTTCGATCTTATAAGCAAAGAAACAATGTTACACGGAATTTTTATTAAGGCGAATTATTTATATTTATTTGTTGGAATATTGTGAGACGTCACATGGTATGTACTGTTATGTATCCCGTAGGTACCCGTATGGGACTTTTAATAATAAAACTGGGAATTGTTACAATTTTGAGTAAGTACGAAATGGCACCGTGAAAAAACTCTAATAGCAATGATTATTAATTCAGCAGATTCATTGACATCGCCGGTGAATGACGATACACATATCAACATCCGCAAAATGAATGCTAATTAAAATTTGATAGCGCAATTATTTTACTGCTTTCAAGTCACAGAACGCACGCAACTCGTTCAATATTTTAAATGCACAATTTTATTATATTATAAATAAGTATTGTATAAATATGTTAGTATTAAACATTTTATTTTATTTTAATATCTCTTAAAACACACATTTTTATCGCGAGAGTTTTTAATTACTTCTTACGTATAAATATAGTGTAGAAATAAACTAAAATTAACAAGTAAAAATTTTTTCAAATTGATAATTGAGAAAACGACTAACTGAGTTTCTTCAGAGCCGCACAGATACAAATACAGGTGTGACAAATTGCAAAATTTTTTTCTAACTTTGCAAAGCTTCAAAGGCCCGAAATAAAAATCGCACACAAACGCGGTGTACAGCTTTAGAAAGAATAAATCTTTCTTTTTAATTTGCTTTTTT
>NW_012086714.1:0-526 GCF_000956235.1 Wasmannia auropunctata
CGTTGGCAAGCACGCACAAAGTTACATTATTTTGAAATATTCCGGTAATTTATTGATTTTTATCTTGTTATTCGCATACAGCAGACAGTAACATTTTTAAATAAAAAGTTTTAGAAAATCGCGAGAGAGAGAGAGAGAGAGAGCGAGAGAGAGAGAGAAAGAGAGATACTGCCATGCACGGGATCACCTGTCGACTAAAAGCAATGCGTAAAAGCAACTATTTCGATGCGGTCGTAATAGACGGTACGACGAACGACCATCGTTTGGAAATCGGATAAATCTCATATCGTCCAGCGCAAAAAGCATCGAAGCTTTCAATTCCACCGAAGCGATTTCAAGCTAACGAATAAAAATACACGGATCGATGAATTCGTTTCTCTTTGATAACATTTAAACGTAAAAGACTTATCGACTATTTAAATGAATTTTGGTAACATAGCATGTAATATGTGATCATTACGTGAAGAGAATAGCTTAGTCTAACTTTTAATCAGGGGGTTTAACAGGATTACGAGAGAGAGAGAGA
>NW_012086715.1:0-530 GCF_000956235.1 Wasmannia auropunctata
AGAGGATTGATCAAAACGTAATCGTATGCCCGATGGCCCTATTTTCTGCTGAATTTACCCGACTATCAAACTTACTCTGGCAATCGATTGCTATAGGTATGTGCACAGTCAATCCGCCCATATCACGCGCCGCGATCGGTTTGACGATTATCCTTAAATGCTTACGCAAATTTATCTAGATGCTGCCGGACAATTATTCCTCAAAGTTGATCGAGTCCATAATCCATGTATGCACGGATGAACGAAGGGGTATAATTTGCAAAAATAATAAGACTAGATAATAATTTAAAATAATTTAAGAAGGATTTATAAAATTTGCAGTTATTTTTTTTATATTACTATTGCAATGTGTATAATATATCTATATTATTCCTAAAATATTTACTTAAAGTTATTAAAGACAAATATTAATGTTAAATTGAGAGGCTGTAAACGAGCACACTGAGAAAAAAAATTGATTGTACGAACTAAATTTGTATAGCTGTTTGATCCAATAGTTGATTCAAGATCGGAAGAGCACACGTCTGAAC
>NW_012086716.1:0-553 GCF_000956235.1 Wasmannia auropunctata
AATTTCTTTTCAATTCTTTTTTAATTTTAAGAAGAAGGGAAAGAAATATTCCATAGTTGTTTATATTTACAAAAAGATGTAAACCAATCCATCTTCATTTATTGCAAAGAAACATATAAAATACTGAATGAGATATTAGAAAAAATACATAAAATTAGAAATAAACAATTAAATATTAAAAAAGAGGATGAGTTAACCATGCTCTCAGCATTACGTAAAGTTTCTCGAGGGACACGTGGGCCGCCATCGTTTCGGACGTCATGCCAGAGTTTCCGGTATATGCATCGTGCTTCTCTTATAGCTAGTGTGCCAGCACGCGGAATTGAAATTGCACGCCTGTGGCCTCATTGAGAAGACGTCAATGCATTGCGAAACAAATGGAACCATATACCTCGTAACAGATACGCATTTCTTTAAAGTGAACGAAAATAGATATGGTATCAAGTAAAAATCAATTAGAGTTTATTTAATGGATCAGGAGACGCGGTAGCGTCTCCCGCCAAGTATATTTTTTCGCTACATAACGGTCAGGAAATAGATCGGAAGAGCACAC
>NW_012086717.1:0-553 GCF_000956235.1 Wasmannia auropunctata
ACGCAGCCCGTCACCACACAAAAGATGTGCAATACGGCGACGATGATGTGCAGTTTTTTTTTTTCAAATATTATTAGTCATTTTATTAGTCGTTCAAATGTCTTAGAGTAAATTATATGAGATAAATTAAAGGAGATCAATTAAATAGTCTGTGAAGCGAAAGAAAGAGAAGAGCCGAATGAATTTAAACTAATAAAAAGAAGGCACTCCGTGAGGAAACCAAGGTGCAGACTCGACTATTGCAGTAAATTGACTCATGGCCGAAGAAAACTGATTTTGCATGTTGCATGACAGCGTGCCGAAAGCGGGCTCGGGGAACAACGTCCCCTTCCATCGATTCGTGCAGGCGGCCGGCTAACAACCGGATAATCGTTGCCAAGAGGAGCCGAGAGGCAACCTCTCTCGCAACCGGCCCATCTCCGCGGAGTCCAACAAAACCTCTCCTCTCCACCACGCGCGTTTACACCGTTCTGCACTAAATGACGTCGGTATAATCTCGAAATCCCACGGCCTCCAACGGTTGTACCTCGTATGCCGTCTTCTGCTTGACAAC
>NW_012086718.1:0-570 GCF_000956235.1 Wasmannia auropunctata
AATTAATTATCAGTCAATAATATTTATAAAAATAAGTTTTTATAAAATGAATGATATTAAACGTTGAATTCTTTATTTTAGTTTGGATGTTAATGTTGTTGAATTATTCCCACCTCAATTTATAAATGGCAATTCTTTTTCATTTCAAAATGGCGCGATTTATGACATTTCGTGGATCTAAATGCCGATATATTGAATTGTGACTGTGATCCATTGAAATAATATTCTCTGAAGAGTATATACTTTCTATTTATGAAGAATCTTATTAGAAATCTCATTGCTACCACGATTGTTGATAAAGAATCGCGTCAATTAGAAAACCTATATGCGCTTCTTTGTTATTAGAAAATGATGTAATTATGAGCTTAC
The DNA here is from genome assembly GCF_000956235.1 of Wasmannia auropunctata. Classification (NCBI taxonomy): domain Eukaryota; kingdom Metazoa; phylum Arthropoda; class Insecta; order Hymenoptera; family Formicidae; genus Wasmannia; species Wasmannia auropunctata. The sequence goes on from NW_012086718.1 coordinate 370, forward strand.
GAGCTTCATATGTCGTGTTGTATCTTATTTTTATAATTTGTAATAGCAACTCATTTTTATAATTTGTAACGTTCTTAAAACGTTTTGCTCTCTAGGTCGCCTCTAGCGTACCGACATCCGTTTTAACTACGACTTCATTCATCGGGCAGTAAATCGTGAAAAAAATTAGTGCTATAAGGCACTAGAAAAACGCTTCGTATG
>NW_012086719.1:0-582 GCF_000956235.1 Wasmannia auropunctata
AGAGAGAGAGAGAAAGAGATGCACGTAAGCGGGATAACAAAGGAGCAAACGTTTTTCAGGCACGTACGCTGTTACTTCGCCGCGCCGTTTGCGGGGAATGCAAGCGACAAGTAGGAAATATCGCTCGTTAAATTGGCGAAGACTTTGAACGTTGAGAGATGCGTATCTCGACAAATCGTTAACTTCGCGACGTATACAAAACGGGAACGGGAGAGGGTTATGAATAATGGACTCCGTAAATAGCGACGTAGGAAGAGAGCGAGAGAGAAGCGGAGTAACAGCACAGACAGACAGAGAGAGAGAGAGAGAGAGAGAGAGAGAGAGAGTGAGAGAATGAGAGGGGGGGAAGGACGGGCGACAAGTGACAACAGCAGGCCGTGAAGGCCGTCACGGGGCAGGAGGGAGGAGGAGGGCTTGCGTTTGGCGGCGTTGTGTGTGAAAAGTTGCTCTCAAAATTAAAATTCGAGCATCGCCGTTTTTAATAATACGGCACTCTCTCGCGACGTCTGAAAACGCTCGCCTCTGAAACGTTCGCGACTATGTATCCTACCGCGCGATTTTGTATAACGTTAATTCAACGTC
>NW_012086720.1:0-584 GCF_000956235.1 Wasmannia auropunctata
GAAATGAGATCTCAAGAATATGTTTTAATAAACCTTGATTATATCAGCTGAAGTTTGAGAAAAATAACGTATCACTCAAGTGTTTCGAGATGATATATGAGAATCAAATGTGATTTACAATATATATGTTTAAATAAATTTTCCTGCAGAATGTCATGTCACATAAAAAATTATGTAATAATGATAACTTTGATAAATATGTATACTATAAACATAATCAACGATTATTGAAACATACATTATGTAGAAATGCACGAAATCTTTTTGAATGACAATTTGAGGAAATAATTCGTCAATAGATACAGATATCAGAAAGAACCTGTTATAGATTATACTTTCCTCGAATTAAAAAACCTAGCTCTTTTCAAAGCGTCTCAGGAAAGAAATCTCTTCCTTTTAATCTCGTCAATTAAATTCTTCCTTTATATCTGCAATTTTATGACTACAACTTCTTCTCGTCCAAGCGCTCTCTTTTATTTATATTTGTACTCCGATTATGTATATTGACGGAAAACATTTTTATTAATATCAAATCTTTATACCTGTCTCTTATACACATCTCTGAGCGGGCTGGCAAGGCAGAC
>NW_012086721.1:0-604 GCF_000956235.1 Wasmannia auropunctata
TATCTCTCTCTTTCTCTCTCTTACGCTCGCGCTCTCTCGCCACCGACGGTGTGTCTCGGTGTGCGAAGTGTGCCAAGGCCCACCCCCACTTTGCAATCCCATTTTCGAAACTAAAAGTAAAATCTAACCGATTGTGCGGTTACACGTCGTATATTAACGTAATGAATATTTCTGTCGCGGAGGGAAGGAGAGGGAGGGATTCTCCTTTGTGTGTTACGCTTACGAAAATCCGGAGTATCTAAGTCGCGCGTTCAGCTTCAAGCATTCCAATACAGGAGTGTTACAGACGATTTTCCCAGGGAAACGAATACCAACGTAACGAAGTTGTTTCTTTTTTTTTTTGCTGTCGCCGATTATTTACGCCTCGCGTGCCGTCCGCACGACGGAGTGACCTGGAGCGATATTTGTTTAACCTAGATTTTTCCTTCGTTTTCTAGACAAATATACCTGCGACAAAGTGGCAATTTTTCGTCAATTCGAGCGAACAATAACGAAGCAAATGGAAGTAACGTGATTTAGGCGGAGAATCCGCGCGCTCTCCAAAAACCGTTGACAATAAAATTCGCCGACTAAAATCGATTTTCGTATGCCGTCTTCTGCCTGA
>NW_012086722.1:0-723 GCF_000956235.1 Wasmannia auropunctata
ATATATATATATATACACATATACATATAATGGCCAATATATACGGGCAGATCTAAGGAGGTCAAATTACGGCGACAAACACATCATATGTGTGCCGACGGGGGTTCGGGTGAATACGGCGAATTTACCGTGGCACCCCGTTGTTCTCCATTTACCGATACCTGACCTAATTTCGCGCAATCCCGCGGGCTGGGGATCGAGGGGAGGAAGGGGGAGGGAGTGTATTTTTGACGTATCAAATGTGCCACAGCATTCGGCGAACTGCCCCACACACACGCCGAATTACAATAGGTCGAAACGACCGATGATTTGCGTGCAACAAAATTTTGGTCGGCGATTCGAAGATATTTCGACCGATCGATTCGATTGTATTGTTTCGGCCAATCCTAACGCTCACCTCTTGTTTCGAATGCAGCAGTTTACCGACGTTTGAACTACGCGAATGCATTGTGCGGGGAAGAGTGATTCCATTCGTACCGTAATAATTACAGCGGGAGAACGGCGCAGAGATAAGACGTGACACTATCGAGGCACCTGCAATTGGTGCAATTCTAATGTATACGCAATTTTCCCCATAAGTACTTGCAAGAGAGAGAGAGAGAGAGAGAGAGAATCATATTGCACTTGCTGATATGAGGAATTTAGCGTTGCCCTTTGTAGGTAATAACATATATATACTGCTACGCAATCTTCGCTATGTATGATTAAATTGCGTGTTGTAAG
>NW_012086723.1:0-690 GCF_000956235.1 Wasmannia auropunctata
AAATATATTTCGGCATATAACAGAAGAGATGAAATATTTGTGTTATTACTCCCCCCCCTCCCCCTGCCCCGCTTAGATGAGGTACTCCACACCCAAAAAATTCAAGAGTCCCGTCCCTGGACACGCAAACGGTGAAATATACATCGCGTCCCGAAGGAGCGACACTTACCAGGAAGTCCAAATTGTGTGACATGTTGTGGAAGAGACCGCCGACCATGGCAGCCAAGTGGACGACATGCGTCGGTCTGTGAACGTCGAATAACCTCCGTGTGCTCTCCTTGTCGCTGCGAAAGTTCATTTTTATTGAAATAAAACGTTAAAATAACTACGTAAGCGGCAACTTCTTTACCCCGGCTAACGACTCGGTCCGGTCCTAACCTCAATCACTCTCAATTTAACCTACCACAAATCTGCGTCTTTGGACCCAGCGAATATCCACCTCTCGTCTTCCCTCCCGTCGCGCTCGACGACACTTCGAATAGCTCTACCGACAAGCCCCGTGCCGCCAGTTACGAGCACAACATTCATGTTGAGGAGATCTCGTCGGATCCCGATGAGCTCGCGACAGCTGACTTGGGCTGACCACAGCTGATCAGTGTGTTGTAGGTTAGGGTGGCTGCCAGGGCAGTAACAATGGCCTGAATGTAGAGATGTAAATGGAAAAAAACCAAATTGTTTTTTTTTTCATAA
>NW_012086724.1:0-612 GCF_000956235.1 Wasmannia auropunctata
GGATAATTTGGACAATAGTAAGCATTCGCAAGAATTTCAGAAAAATAAGAGATTTTAAGATACATTTCATTATATCAATGTCTGATATAATGAAATGTTTCTGAAAATCTCTTATTTTTCTGAAATTCTTGCAAATACTTAATATTATCCAAATTACCCCGCTGTGCCCTATACACATCTCGGGATGGCGATAAAAAATGCACTCTTTTCTCGCCATCTCGAGATGGTCTCGGTATCTCTGTTCGTTCCGTTTTTCGACTGTTCAACCAGTCTTGATTGTCCGCGATGCTGCTTACGCGTACCTACGTCGAGTTTTCCACCGATGCGATGGGAAACCACGACGGTTTTTCACATCGTTCGCGTGCGCGTACCGTTAACGAAGCAGGGGGACGCTCGGGGATTTAATTTTACGATCGTTCCCAAAAGCGTGCTCTTGGTCATTGATTTTATCCGCAATTCGATGCGGAACCCGATACTCCCGGATGCGTCTTCTTAGATTACTTCTAGATTACGTCTTCAAGCGGAGACACGATAATGCGGGATAACTCAGGGACTTCGCTCCCGCCCCTTTCCGTGTCTTTGTCACGAGATTCCAGAAGGAAGGGTTCTTAA
>NW_012086725.1:0-1033 GCF_000956235.1 Wasmannia auropunctata
TATCGGTCTTATCGCAATGAAAAGACATTTTCATATACCTACAGTCACGAATATGTTTATTCCTGTATAAAAGTTATTCCGTATTACGTTCTCCGAATATTCAAATGCGAAAATACTATGTAGGATTTTTTCTTCCACGTTTTGCATTTCAAAAAATTTTAAACTGACTTGTTTGTGTTTTTCAATAGAATATATTATAAAACTACGTAAATATATACGTATATATATATATATATATATATATATGCGTATCTTGTGATTAAATTTGTTTTATTTAAAGTGTGTAGAAGAATGAATACGAAGGATAAAAAAATTTATTTCTATCAGGAGTTTTCTCGTGGCACGGTAAGCCTATTGTATCTCATATAAATAATAAACTATCATAAAGATTAAATTAAAAACTATTTAATAAAGATGTAGCATATAAATTAAAAATAATATAAACAAAGTACATGTAAAATTATAACAAGTCAATAATTGTAATTGTAGTAAACGATGTTACAACAACTTCTTCATTATAATAATAATTGAACGCTTCACGCGTAACACGTAATATTTCAATCAATTTTGTAACTTGTATAATTTAAATTAAGTTATAAAATCCTGTCGCTTAGCATTTGGTAAAATGCGAATTTATGGTGTTGACGATGAAAATATAAGTTGATATCAGTCGTCTATACGAACTCTTTTAATGACATTCTTGAAATCGAATATTTTCAAGATGTATTCGACTTTATCGAATCAGACCAATGATGAGCAATAAAGTCCTATGCGAGGTATCTGTTCTCCGATCAAAAATCAAAGATTGCGCCCGATAGACAGACTGATTCGAGCGAATGTTCGATTTTGCAGAGGAAAGTCCTCGACGTCGAGGATTTGGGGCACGCTAGGTGTCAAAGGCCACGATGCCAAAATCGATGCTTACACGAAGAGCTGCGGAAACAGGAGGAGTCTCTGACACAGCATTTTACATTCGTGCATCGTCTTCTAACGTTTAGCTCATGATAGTGGAAAAATGTATATATATATATAT
>NW_012086725.1:3407-3830 GCF_000956235.1 Wasmannia auropunctata
GTCGACTCAGTTGTATGCTATACGAAGTTATTACGTAAACATCGCGTTGTACATATGTGTTTTTCTCACGTCTTTCCACATTATGATTGTCGTACTGTATCGGCAACTGTATATAAGTAGCCTCTGTACAAAGGTCAATGGCGCACGCATACTTTAATCGATCTTATAAATATTAAAGGGCTTTATATAGCAAAAAAATTTCATATTCAGAAAATATTTATATCATTAGTTATTTAGTCTTGAATAAAACATCGACTTTGTCTTGAGTCAAAAAAGTCTATTTTTTTTTTTAGGAAAAGTTTAACTATCTAAAATATATTTTTGATTGTTTTCGGTCCTCGTGAAAATCGAAAAAAGTTCAACACACTACCCATGGATTACTAATGATTACACGCAAAATATTACCGCGCATTAGTGTAGTGC
>NW_012086726.1:0-626 GCF_000956235.1 Wasmannia auropunctata
AATTATGCCGAATAATGCGGAGTAACGAGTCCCGATAGATACTAGATCGCTTCCCGACGTCGAAACAGAACCGACGCGACACACGGCCGATTACGAACGTAGAAGAATTTCGGTTCGTCGCGATTGTTTCTGTCGACTTAACCTTCCACGACGATCGTAGGACGACGCTATTACACATGAGATATCCTTGGAATGCTTGAAACGCTGATCGCCCCGTTGCTAGTCGATCGCGATCGAACGCAGAGTAATGGCGAATTCGGGGTACGCGACACGCTAATTTCACGCCGACGACGGCTCGGCGCCCGCGGCGCACTTCACGAGGCACGTCGGAACGTACCCGAGCATTGTCGATCGTCAATTACGTAATTAATCGACCGACCATTCGGCACTCCTGGAACACTGTCGCGCACGCGAATTATGCCGAATAATGCGAAGTAACGAGAAGACGCGGCGACACACGCCGATTACATGGGCGTCGAAGAATTTCAGTTCGTCGCGATTGTTTCTATCGGTTTAATCGTCCACGACAATCGCCCGTCGCGCAGTACGGCACTCTCGACGCATATTATACGCGAGATGTCCTTGGAATGCGCGAAACGCGACTAGACGCGGAGTAAATAAAGTAA
>NW_012086727.1:0-682 GCF_000956235.1 Wasmannia auropunctata
TGCCTTGCCAGCCCGCTCAGAGATGTGTATAAGAGACAGGTATAATATCCGGCGAATCTTTCATTTCTGAAGGAATAGGTACTGGGAAAGAAAACTTTCTTTCCTTATCTGCAACGTGTTGAGAGGGTTTGTAGTTAAAAAAAAGTTAGAGGGTCGCGTAGTTTTAATCTTGCCGTTTAATCGTATTTAAAAAAAAGACCATGCAATGTTTTCTTCGCGGCGTATTAAACGTGACTTATTTTACAAAAGAGGTAGAGATATTGGAAACCGCTAGAGGAGTGCAATGACTTGCCTTCAATGACTGTATAATAATAACATATTAGTAATAACAAAGTAAATAGTAATTTATTTGATTATGCGATTTACTCGTCCGCGATACGATATTTTACAGATACTATATAATTCTCCTTTTATTTTTACTCCGTGGTGAATGCGTTTTCTCGTAAACTTTCCACCTTCTATGCGTTTTCCTATAATTTATTTAAAATGACAATCCGATAATGTACCGCTGTATTCATTAGCATTACTATCGAAATGATGTTATTACTAAACTATGCGATATATTTTCGTTTCAACTGCGATAACTTTTCGTTTCATTAATGTTATTGGATAACGAGAACAGAAATCGTTTGTTAGAGAGAAAGAAGAGGGTGTGTATGCAAGAGAGAGAGAGAGAGAGAGA
>NW_012086728.1:0-663 GCF_000956235.1 Wasmannia auropunctata
AAATATGTCTTCAGTAACACAAAGGGCGTTTAGCAGAGCGACTTATCTTTTACGAAGCCTCGGCCATTACCACACCAATTTCCAGATATTTTTAAGAGGATCGATAGTGGACTGTTTGCGGTTCTTATGCATCTGGCACGCGCGCGCCGGCCAACATGCAAGCGCTATGAGCATTTTTTTTTCATCTTTCTACCCCTTTGAAGCGTTCGATCCTTTGAAGCACGCCTCTTTAACTGCTTAGAGTCTATGAAAAATATGTTACTTTATCATATTCATTAGAAGTGACGTGTGTATTTGAATTCTCTCAGCAGTTGTGATTAGCTATAGATTCATACTTTTTTATCTGTTATGAGTGTTGAAAATCTTTCATTTAAAAAAATATTTGTCATTATTTGTTGCATTTTCTGTTGTTCAGAAAATATACATACATATCAAGGATTTTCTTAAATTTATTTTCTACGGTTGTACTAAAATCTAATCCAATCATCTCACTATAATACACATAATCAACATTAGATCTTTTTTATGAATTGTACTTTACCTGCATTTTGGATAATCTAATTATGATTACAAGCAGAGGAATTTCAAAAATCATTCCATGAACCTTCTTTGCTTCGTATGCCGTCTTCTGCTTGAAAATTGAGAGGATGAAAGTAATTCCAT
>NW_012086729.1:0-664 GCF_000956235.1 Wasmannia auropunctata
GACGTGTGCTCTTCCGATCTCCCCCCCTCCACCCTTTCTTATCCGTCACGTTTAAAGTTATTGTGAAGATTGTGAATCGTGGATTGTAGACACGCTCTTATTGCAATAATTTTCCTACGAGGTACCCGCAACTCTTGAGGAAGAGACTTGTGACTTTATTTACATGCGAGGGTGAAAAGTTTGTCTTTTTTAAAATATATATATACGTATATACAACACACACACACATACACACATGCATTCTTTCTTCCTCTCATCTATCTTTCTCTCTCAATATAAATTATTACGTATTATAGGACTATGCGCGGCGTATATTGCATCCAGGTCTATTTTAACTTACCATATACGAACTGCGAGTTAGAGTTAATTATTTACAACCTTGAGATTACGCTGTAACATATCGTGCTACAGGTGTATGTGTGTACGCGTATGACAAGGAACTCTGGTTTATAGAAATCATTCTTCCGCTGTTTGTCTCGAATTGGCCCTGAAACAACATTTCCCAAATTCGAAATGATAAAAGAAACAAGAATGTCTCTTTCTAAACTGAAAAGGCAATATATATTATTATTGAAGTGCGCGATCTCAAATATATTTTTAGTTGAAATTTTTCTTTACGTTAATTAAATAGCGAAAAAAAAGAAAATATGATTGTTTTTTTTTA
>NW_012086730.1:0-708 GCF_000956235.1 Wasmannia auropunctata
AGTCGACAAAGCAGGACTAATTAACGCGAGACCGACGGTGGCGTATATGATGTCTTATACAGAGCAGTTTCTCAGCGTATGAGCAAAATAACTACTTAACGATCTCGCCGCCTGTCTGCGAGGCCGGGCACGATGGAAAAGTTAGGTACCTCAGTGAAAACGAGGCGCTTCTGTCGTAAAGCCGCCTTAACAAATGCCACGTACAAAACTTTTCCCTCCCTCGTTGCGAGCTCTGTGTACACGGCCATTTTCCGAGAGGAAACTTCATGTTATCTTGACTTCGCCGCTGACCTCGATACACACTGCCTGCCTGCCCGGAATCGACGCTCGCGCGTCGTAAAGAATACAATTAAACTTGTAAAATTTGCTCTGGAACAATTTAACGAGCGCTCGTAACATTAAACATCGAAACCGACTGTGAATTGCTGCCTATCTGTGACTCTGATTTTGTCGGGAAAGTACAGTAGTTCCGGCGATAGAGAAAAACTTATCGCGCGCGATTTGCCGAAAATCCATTTTGTTTCTTGATCTATTGCGATTATATTTCTTCTAGCTTAGAAAACATTTTACGTATATTTTTTCACATATTAAATCAATGTAATTTTAATTAAATTCTTCGCAGTGTTTAAGATACTTATTAGCATTATTATATTATTAAATTGACGGTTAATTTAATTTATGATATTACTAAGATCGGAAGAGCACACG
>NW_012086731.1:0-1280 GCF_000956235.1 Wasmannia auropunctata
TTATAGAACAGTTTAAAGAATTTGAATCTAAAAGTAAAATACAAGAATGAAATAATACCGTATGGTGTGGTTGTGTTCCACATGCCAAAACTGTATCGTCCTTGGTAAGAAAACATGTAAAAGTAGACGGGTTGGTCGGAATTTTCTGCGATCAGTCGTATAGAACGATGCATCGGATATATAATTATGCTGTCCCTATTGATCTGAAATACAAAACACAATTACACATGAGTTAATTGCGATTAATTTTATTTATGTTGCTATATTAACTTGGCAATATTTTAATTTATTGTTCCAAACGTGCTGTTGTTTCGATCATAATATTTTTTATAACACTCTACATACATGTGTGCAAGACCGTCGTAAGTGTCAGGACCGACTGGTCTGCCGCCAAAGTAAAATTTGCGTAGTTCAGTACTTATATGTGTCTGGATTAAGGTGTATCTCACTCGTACATGAAATTAATCGGTGCGAGTCTATATCAATCATTGTTCAAATCGTTCACCATCCAATCGTTCCCAATATTGTGTTCCCCGTTGACAACTAAAAAATCAATGAAATATATATTTATTAATTTATGTAAACTTAGCCATTATTTTTAACTTGAAAATCAAATAGAAATTACAGGAAGATACAAATATAAGACTTTTACAGGCGACCACACCGTCGAACTCGTTTTAACTCCTGCGATCAGCGGAACTTTGTGAAATTGTCCTTTTCTAATAAGCTCAATGGGCTGTTCGGGCAAGAATCTTTCCACGCCGTGAATCTCAGGTTTCACTATGGGTGTTCATATTAACATTGGATGACCGTGCCACTCCTAGAACAGTCATAGTATGTTACATATTATTTTTTTATATAATTATTTAAAAATAATATGGATTTTTACGTTTCACCATTTTTGACAAATTTATCTGTGATTTACTGTCTTTTAATTTTTTATTGTCTGACAGAAGAATTATTTATTCACATTTACTAAGCTCTGTTTATTAAACTTGTTATAAATGTAATTTTCCTTACAAAAAACTTGGGTACGGTATCTGTAAAATTTTCCGCTGGTTTGGAATTCAAGCAGATAAGCATAGGTCCAGTGGTGTCAATCGGGCAGTTTAACAATTCGGCTTGTTTCTTCGCCAAGTTAGCTGTTCGGTCGGGAACAGTTCTATCATTGTCAAATCACTCATTATGATCATTCGACGGAACAATCTCTTGGACATCGGCGAGACCATGTGCAAATACACGCTCAATCCACCGACGCTGTAGCCAGATATAGTGACGCT
>NW_012086732.1:0-806 GCF_000956235.1 Wasmannia auropunctata
CCAATGTAACAGTATTTCATACGTTGTTACGTTCGTAAAGAAAATTTTTTCGCGCTATTTCATCAGTTTTTACTATAGTTATGCTTGCGCGAAATGCAGTTACGTTATCCAGACGAGAGAAAGAACTATCGATTTAAATATTAAATCGATAGTTCTTGTGAATAATAATTTTAAAAAATAACACTTTCGTTATATTTAAACGAGGCCATTCGCTTTTCAAGTATATCTTATCTATGAAAAATTAAACAATTTCGAGGCTATACTTTATTACGTCTCTCCGTCATTTTCTGTCGCACTATGCCATTTATTTTCTTCGATTTGTTTTAGAATCTCCCTTTCTCTCGGAATAATTGCGACAATTACGCGCAAACGCTCCCGGCAAGTTTGGTCCGGCAACTTCCGAAATTGCGTCGTGAAGCGATTAACTGCCATTTTATCCTCGAGTTGCGACGAGTCGGTGAATGAAATTTCGGGTAATCGCCGGATCGGCCGGTCAGCGCGATGAAGTCCGAAGGGAAACGTCAGCCGGCGCGATTCTACGTTGAAACTTGCCGCACGAGTTGGCGCCAGGAATCGCGAAAGAGAGACGACAGTTCCACACGGTGCGACCGACCATGCCCGTTGGATCGTAAATGCCGGAATTACGCGCCCGGTCTCTAGGAGAGATGCGACATTTATTCCCCGAAATTTCTGATTATTATTCTTGTAAATCCCGCTTTTAGATATGAGTGAGATGCGCGCGTCTCTTAAATTCATGTGGAAAATGTAGCAAAATCAAATTCATGAAATTATTTAAAATATTTAAA
>NW_012086733.1:0-840 GCF_000956235.1 Wasmannia auropunctata
CGCTACCTACTTTAAGAACTTGAGAAAAATCAATCATATAAAATTGGGACAATCAATTTCAGGATTTAATTGTTTAGAATGCCCGGTTTTAGACTAATGTTTTCAAATTAAATTACCGCGTTGCGCTCGGAAACGCTTTTCAATTGGACTGTCGTCGTAAGTCGGGCACGTCACGTAAAATCGTGCAGCGCGTAAACGGGCCCTTGTGCATAATTGTTCGAAAACGAGAATATCCCGCGAGCGATCCCGTCACCGGACGGAGTGGACCGCGGGATCGGACACGCCAGCGCCGGGGCTACACCTTGGAGAAGTCGGAGAAACGAAGACAGAGAGAAAGAGAGAGAGAGAGACAGAGAGAGATCCGGTCGTGGTTAACGTTAAGCGAAACGCGCGGCGATCTCCGTCGTTGATTTAAGTAAATTGCATGCAAATGTACGAACTGCCGGGCGCACCGGGAAATAAGGTCGGCCATTAGGCGTGGCCTTCCTCATCGGGATAAATAACAATAATTGAGTTGCTAGTGGATTAACCCAACCGGACACGTATCAGCGCCGGAATGTTTGAAGTACGAGCGAGCCGCCGTGGGTCGGTACGCGGAAAACGTTCCCGCTTGCGGAAACGTCTGTCCCGCGGTTACTTTGATCAACGTCCGTACGTTGAAGGTCGCGTGTCTCCTTCGTAAGAGAGGCCGACCGCGGTAAAATCGTGATCGACAACGTTAGAATGAGGGGCGTAGTTATCTTACAGCGTGAGCAAACGAAGCATTGGAGTTGGGTCCATGAGCGTATGTAAGCGTCTCGCGATGGCATTGTGCGTCTTTTCTCAGCACACCAAAGACAC
>NW_012086734.1:0-1020 GCF_000956235.1 Wasmannia auropunctata
ATATATATATATATATATGTATGTATGTATGTATGTATAAATTCAGTAATATATATTATATGACATTTACATCTTTTTTTGCGTTGACATTTTTTTCTTATATAGCAATTGTTATTGTTAAATAAACGGTTTAATCCTAATTGTAGGCAGCAGTTATTTATACAAAATGCTTTGGACGCTCTATATCTTCTTCCAATTCCAGATTATATGGATTTGCTTGCTTGGTATAGCTAAAATGTCGGATTTGAGTATTTGTGAAAAAGAATAGCTCACATATAGTGGCATAAATTGTAAGTTATGTATATCTACATTCTTTTATTCCTCTTGAGTTAAAATTGATTGAGTTACAAAATACAGGGTTTTTTATTTTGATCTAATCAAATATCTTGAAAATTGAACATGGTATGCAAATATATTTTAAACGAAAGAATGGTCTGAAGGGGATGAACAATAATTTCAATTTACGAAAAAAATCAAATAATTATTTTTAAAAATAGAATATGATTTTTTTACACAATTTGCTTTTTTCAATTATTTTATGTATAAAAATATTAGAGTTATTAAAAGAATTAATATAATTTATGAAATATTTTATATTTATTTTAATATATTTTCTGATATAAAATATTTCGTAAACTAATAATTTTCAGATAGTCATAACCTTAAGGGCCCTACTTAGTCAGCTACGAACTCCGCGTTATCGCGGTAGAAATTAAAAGCTTCTTGTTATATTAGGCCCGTTCTATAATACATCATATATCGGTGTTTTAAGTCAACCGTGATAATTCTACAGAATATATTGTATGCCGATATCGTAAGCAGTGTAAAATTGATCAATCACAGTCGAATATGAAGAGAATACTTGACTTGAAGAAAATAACAAACCTACTGTGAAAAGTGTTGACAACAAATTTTGTGTTGCGTGCCATTTCGTTATTATGTGCTTAATTGTGGAAATGTGACTTGTCTCGTATTTATCAAAATCGTAAAAATGGATGAAAACTATAGTTATTGTCGAAT
>NW_012086735.1:0-1009 GCF_000956235.1 Wasmannia auropunctata
GATACCAAAGCAAACTTTTTCAGGAAATGTAAATTTTAAAGTTATGCTTTACAAGAGATAAAGATTTTGCACCTTCTAACATCTTTTTATTCTGTAGACGATATCAGGTCGATTTAGTTTTACCATCATACTTATTTGAAATATTAAGCAACTTCGATTTTTTTAAGTAGATCTTAGAAATTAATTTTTTAATACTTTTCTTTAATATACTGATATTTTGATAATTATAATTAATGTATGAAGTTCGTACAAAGAGGAAGAAGGTTGAATGTTTCGTTCATCTATCTAATATTTTTCTCGGTCTCTTGGTCAAAGGATGCGAGGTTGTTATTCCATGCGGGGCACCAAAATTCCTCAATCCGGTCTGCTCCGCACGTGCGCTTGGTGCGCGATGCGCTTTACCTACATGCAGCTTCACGGTCGACGAGCACGCGCGATTTTCCGCGTGTCACACGGCTCCGGAACCGTTCCGTCTCACGGTACGACGACATCCAAGATGATTGACCGATCGCCGTCTCGGTACCGTTATGAAAAATGGACTTTTATTGGTGCACAAACTGACCAAAATTGACCCGCGGGAGGACGCTTCGTGTGTCACGCACGTATCCGCGGTATTGCAACAGTTTTCTTTCGCGGAACGAATATTGGCCGGAAGCGAGCAGCTAGGTAAATCGTATAATAATTTTGCAACGAATTGGTTGTCAAGATTAGGCTCTACTTTACATTTTAATTTTCAACTTCGGTGACTCACAAGATACGTATCGTGCAGCACGATATCATGAATGATCTAATAGAAACATGGAAGAGCACTTTAAATTATTTGCGGAGAAGAGTACAGATACACGATACTCAAGATGTCTTTTTACACGAAGTAGAAATTATTTATTAGATAATTTCTTCTCTACAGGAATTGTATATAATTTCAATCCACACAGAAAATTGTGGAAAATTTCTCCAAAATATTGCATTTAAAAATTACAGTAGGAAATATTGAGCATTTACTCAGTAT
>NW_012086736.1:0-984 GCF_000956235.1 Wasmannia auropunctata
CGTGTGCTCTTCCGATCCTGTTTCTACGTATGCCTGGTACATCAATTTTAAACTTTCCATATTTATGATAAACCCAAGGAAACCGGTTTTTATTTTTGATTCAATAACTGGTTGTTCATTAAGTTTTAAAGTAATGGTACTAAAATAATGGTTTGCTTCCGCAAAAAATTGAAATATTTTTAAGTATGTATCCCGCATTAAAGGCTTCTTATAGTTATAAGAAAATAAATTTCTCGAATTAAAGCAATCGAATAAGTTATTGGCCATTCTACAATATCGGGCCGTTGTAGCGCATCCTACGAAATCAGGATGTCCATCATTTTCGAGTTGTTCAAATGCTGTAGCACAACTTTCACTTAGTGTTTGTACTGCTAATTTAACATTCATTTTATTTTTGTACCATTGTATATGTTTACGAGTGAGTTTATTAGCTAAATGGAAGCCGCCATTCTCTTGCAGTTGAATCAATTTTTCAAAGTATTCAAAATTAATAACACTTCCCTGCTCGTCGTACAATTTTTTTTTTGAAGCGATAGCATTTCTTATTAATTTAAACATATGCGCACTATCAAAAAATATAAATACGTTATGCATGTCCACCGGATGCAAAAAAAAAGTCTTGTTATAAATATCGACATCTAAGTACTTGCACATACTTATATTTGATGACAATCCGTCAAAGGTTAATGCGATGACTTTCACTCCTGATGAAGCTACAAATTCAAGAACTTTCTTCGTAATTTCAGCACGTTCTTCTGCTGTTAATCCAGCTACCAAAAAATAGGCTACGGGTATCTTCCAGCGTTCGTTAATCCCGGTAAGTAAATATACCAGAGCTTCCTTCGCCATGGGTAGACTCTCAGGATTCTCAATTAAACCTCCGTGATCTACGTATCCGATGAACCGCTTTTTAGAGTTACTCCATTGCACTTGTTTACGTATAGCCATTTCGTCCATCGTTAAGCAGGCAAATAATTGTTTTTC
>NW_012086737.1:0-1244 GCF_000956235.1 Wasmannia auropunctata
AGGTAGGCAGGCAGGCAGGCAGGCGTCGCGACGTCACACGTCACAGACAGAAAACCGAGAGAGGACGGAGAAATTTCGGCGTAAACTCTCGGGTTACGCGAGCTCTCGACTCGATCTCTCGCGGTTATGTTAATGGAATTAAGAGCGAAAAGGAGGGCAAGAGAGAGAGTGAGTGAGTGAGAGAGAGAGAGAGAGAGAGAGAGAGAGCACACGGAAGACAGCGAGACCGAAATCCACCTCCGATGAGAACTCTCATCCGATTTGCGGCCACGTCGTCTTCCTGGCGGCGTAACTTCCTAATTATTACCGTCTCGCGAAGAAACTTTTATATCGTCGTCATACTGACGTATATTAGGGCTTGCTCTCGTAACGTTAACCCGTCAAGACGTTAATTTGACGCGCCCGCGCGCAATTCACTGACGTCGAATTCAGGGTAATTAGCGCGCAGGCTACAACGAGGTAAACCGGAAGTTCATTCATTCAAAATATTCCTCAAACATCGCATATACATTATATATACATATGCATTACTTCAATCTGTTTTAAAATATTTTCCATTCATAAAGATATTTTTATATTCATTAGCGAGTATAAAATTGGTGCACGGCTAACTTCGCATAAAAATATAGAAAAAAATATAGAATAAAATCAGGGTAGAGAATTTTTTAAAGTCACAACGAATGTTTTTAAAAATATTTCCACGAATCTTTATTCATTACTAAGCCCCGATTATGCTTATCGGATAAGAGTCTATTTTGCAGCTAATAATACGTTAATTTAAAATACCATGCCAGTCACCAAACCCTTATAGGGGAAAAAAAACAAGGAAAAAAAGCAAAGTTTTAAACTCGTCATGCAATTCGTTCTCTCCTCTTTACTGAATCAGATCTAGTGTCGCTTAGGCGTGATTTTACAAGCCGGCTCTCACGAAACAGGCCGATCGCGTGATTCGCACCGTCGCGTCGCGGGTCACCAAACTCGGACCCATTATGCAATCTGAACGAATCGCACGCGATAAACACTTTGCGAAAAAATTTTATAATCGCCGCAACTTCAGAAACTTCCACCTAACTCGAAGGTCAAACGTCCCCTGGAGACAATTCTGCAGAGGGTGATACAAGTGCTCCATGGCGAACCCTGGACGACCCTTAGAGACGAACATACTCGCATACATATATAACCGGGATGAAGATAGAGGAGGAGGCTGGGGGGGGGAGAGATAGATAGATAGATAGATAGAGAGA
>NW_012086738.1:0-1293 GCF_000956235.1 Wasmannia auropunctata
GAGAGTGACCCAGTTTTGTCTTATCAGTCAAGACGGGCGGACTATACCTCCGAAGCGTTTTCTACTTGCCGCACGTGGTAGCTACGTCCCTGGCCTGACTCGAGTGTCTCTAGCGGCTCGCTCTTGCGACCGCGTACATCCGCCGCAGCCGGCCGTAGCGGCCTACTTGGAATATGACTCGCTCGCGGAGATTCTCCTTCCAACGCGACGTGGTCAACCGGCCGGAGCTCGGAGCTCCGAGGAACGTTCGTGGAATCATCGTGGAGGAAAAACAACGCGACGGATCTAATCTCGCCTTCTAGCCGCCGAGAGAATGACGCCAACTCTTTTCCGAGCAACTTCTCTTTCTTCTTTTTTTT
Organism: Wasmannia auropunctata; assembly: GCF_000956235.1. Lineage (NCBI taxonomy): Eukaryota > Metazoa > Arthropoda > Insecta > Hymenoptera > Formicidae > Wasmannia > Wasmannia auropunctata. Next base: position 360 of record NW_012086738.1, read on the forward strand.
CCAAACTAAAAGCGACATTCGCCGCAACAGCTCACTTTGCGAGTCCTTGAATAAGGATTTAAAGCCGTTTCGAGCGAATCTGTGACGAGGAAATGAAATTAATTCAATCGTTCGATAAAGTATTTTAACATTTTCGTTGTTTTGAATTATGTACTGGTTACACGTCGCTTATTATCGAGCGGTATAAAAAATATCTCTGACACTTTTATTTTATTCCCCGCTTCTTCCACGCCGATAGATTATACCGCGCGAATAATAATACGAATTGTTCGTCCAAATTGCCGAAGAGATTCGCAAGTTTCAGATTATCACGCGAAGATCCATTCGAAGCGAGTGAATCTCGACGCACGTGTCGTGAAAGTGCGTTGGAAGGGAGATAAACCCGTGAGAACGAGGGTGTACGCGTAACGCGGGTTAATAATTTCGTCGATCGGGCGAAACTTGGTCGTTGTCTCCCGATTACCTCCCACGGAGCGCCCGGGGTACGCGTACTCGGGACATGTACTTGAAAATTTCGGCGAAACTCGGCGAATGGGGCGCGCGCCCGACTACGGATGCGGCCCGTAATCTCCGGCGTCTCCTCCTCTTACGTGCGATATTTGCGAAGCGTGACCGGGCACTTGTTGAATCGACAACGGGAACGGGAACAAGAGGAACCTGGGGGGCGACGGAGAAAGGAGGCGCGAGAGGGAAAGAGAGGGAGAGAGAGATGAGGGCAAAGCGTAGAGGATAGTGCGGGAGAAAGGGGCAGGAGAGACGGATGGACGGTTAGAGGTAAGATGGTTAGGGAAAGGAGGAAGCGCAAGAGGGAGAGAGAGAGAGAGAGAGAGAGAGAGAGAGAGAGAGAGAGGAAGAGGAAGGACGGATAGATACGAAACGTGGGAGGAGGGTGACCGATGCGAAAGAGGGTTAAGGGGTGATCGGGGGAGAACAC
>NW_012086739.1:0-518 GCF_000956235.1 Wasmannia auropunctata
CCTGTCGTCCCTTGTCCTTGCGCCTAGTTATCCGGATGCGTTCCGTTGCGGCGGCTCAATATAGAGCGAGACAAGTGCGGTCGTTGACCGCGTCCCGGGGCCTATATGGCCCTCCTAACCATTTTTCACTTACGCGTAACTGTACGACCCGCGGGCCCTCTGGTGGTGGTCCGCGAGTAGTTAGCGCGGCGCGGTACTCGGGCGCCTGTGCCGCCCGCCGGTGGCGCGTGACAGGTGTACGGCAGCCGTGGGCTCCCGCTGCCTACCGGCGGCGCCTTGTATGTGTGTGGCGCTTTGAGTCGCCACAACCGCATTTAAATTTATCCTAAAAGAAATCATTAATATGGAATCAATTTTTTGTGCCGCTTTTAATATTAAATGATTGAATTTGTGTTAAAATACATGTGAGATAGCTTTTTAACTGTTTAAATGTTTCATTCTTACATATAATAATACATACCTTCAATGACATTTTTTATTTGCAGTTAAAAATAAAGTGACACTCTTGTCAACTTTGA
>NW_012086740.1:0-381 GCF_000956235.1 Wasmannia auropunctata
TTAAACTCTTAAATCTGAGAGCATGTTTGCCACACTGAAAATTGCAAAGTTTGAACGAGTGCACGGACTTGCTAAAATTTTTCCCGGGGATGCGGTTTCCAGCGTCATAAAGTTGGAATCTTTCTCTTTAATTTAAAAAAAAACAAGTCGCTACGATTTTTTTTCACAAAGTTACAGCATTTTGAAGTAACCCTTGTATTTTTCTCATGTATGTTCGGCATTATCCGATGTGCACTATAGGGAGGTTGGCAATCGGATTTTGCACATTGTGTGAATGCGGGCGTATGTAAAACATACACACATACACACGGTGTGCAAAATCCGATCGTCAACCTATCTATAGTGCACATCGGATAATGTTGATCATATACATGAGAAAAA
>NW_012086741.1:0-335 GCF_000956235.1 Wasmannia auropunctata
AACTTTAATTTTAATCATAAAAATATTCTTATTTAGTTCTTCTCATCTTCCTTATTCCTCTTCGCGAGCGATAACGGGTGGGGCCCGTGCGCAACGGCGGCGAACGCGGCGAGCGCGAACGCTGCGGCGGCGGCGGCGGCGAACGCGAGCGGCGGCGGCGGCGGCGGCGAACGCGAGCGCGGCGGCGAACGCGAGCGCGGTTCCCCTTTCTCCGCGGATCCCGCATCAACGACGCGGTTTCCTCTTCCCCGCGGACCCTGCATCAACGACGCGGTTCCCCCGCCCCACGCATCCCGCACCTACGACGCGGTTCCCCCGTCCCCGCGCATCCCGCA
>NW_012086742.1:0-407 GCF_000956235.1 Wasmannia auropunctata
TAAATTTGTCGGGAATAAAAATAAGGAGAAAGAATGCTGGGAGTGTGGCAAGAAGGGTCATTTCCGCGCCGAGTGTCCTGGCAAAGTGGAAAACAAAGATTTAGAAAGCGATTAATTTAGTAAATCAGAGCCCAAATATAAATGCATAAATGTTGTTATTACGTTTATTTTGTTTACTACGTGTTTGAATTGTTTTCAGTTATAGTGCACGGCGGATGAAGTCTCCCTGAAGTGGTTGGCGTGAACTGGAACGGACAGATGATGGGTTTATGAGGCAACTGCCTGGAGCAAGGGAAAAAGACGAGGAAGCAGCAGTAAAATGCCGCCGTGCAGGGTTTCTTTTTTTTTTGAGAAGACTGTCTCGCTCACGGTTTTTGATAGTGGTTTTCCGTGAGACTTAGGGCAAA
>NW_012086743.1:0-399 GCF_000956235.1 Wasmannia auropunctata
TAGATCTTCCTTCGGTCGTAAATAAAAACGGTACATTTTCGCGTGGTGGGCTCGCTCGCTCGCTCTCTCTCTCCCGGTAACCTTTGCGTGGCCCTTGCGCCTTTCCCTTTCGCGGCTCCTTCGCTCTTTCTGATCACCCTCGAGTCGAGGTCTTTCTACCGTCGCCGACGAGAGAAAGAGAGAGAAAGAGACCTTTTCCCATCGCAACGATTGTTGAATAGCGGAGGGTGCTATCTTCCACGGGAGCCCCCCGGGAGAATGCTTCGGAGGAACGTGGACGAAGAAAATGAACGTTTTCTCCTGAACTGCGTATTTATTCGCACTCAACGGCCGGTCGTACGGCTTTCTTGCACAGAACGTCTTTACACAATCGCGCGTAAGCGTGTGCTCGCTGGTACG
>NW_012086744.1:0-356 GCF_000956235.1 Wasmannia auropunctata
TCAGCGAGCCGGTCCAGCTGTCAGATGTTTCCCTGACGACGCGTTGTCATCTGTCAAACGGATGACATATCAGACTTGGAGACGAGCCGTCGACCCGTTCGGACGTGCTGAGCTCTGTTCTGTCTATTCGCCGCGTTGTTTGTTCACAGTTATTACAATAAAGCGTGTTCCTTGTGTTTCTAATTGGTGTTCCTTCTTATTTCTCCGCGACCTTCCGGTGCGCGTGCGCGAACGCGGGTACGGAAGTGCGAACGTTACGCGGGCGAGTGCGTGATCGCGAGATACGTTGCCCCGGGCGTAACATTTTGGGGGCTCGTCCGGGATCGAACGGACGAGCGGATCGTAAAAAAAACGAA
>NW_012086745.1:0-369 GCF_000956235.1 Wasmannia auropunctata
TCATTCAGTCTGTAAGTAACACGTAAATATAGTGTATGTGTTAAACGATATACTGTGCATCACTTCTACAACCATCAAACCGAGTCCTTCCCACGTTACACCCCAGCCATGGTGTAACATTGGTGTCAGAAGTGGGATTGCAGGAGCGATCCCAGGGAAGAGACTCACGAAGCCGACAAGCGGAAAATCTGTAAGTCTAAAAAACAGATATTACTAAAATTCTGTCTACTGGCACGACCATAGACAAATTCATAATCAGCGCGACATATATTGCCGCTGAGCCGCCGTATACGCCGATTGAATGCAAGCCGTAGCATATTAAAAAGCCGGCATTGCGAAAAGGCGAAAGAAAAACGGACGGAGAAAAGA
>NW_012086746.1:0-446 GCF_000956235.1 Wasmannia auropunctata
AAGTCAAAAAGAAGTTAAAAAATATACTTATGGAATACTTTTTTAACTATCAAAAATTCTTTTTAATTATCAAGAATTCTTTTTTACTTCATTTTGAACAGATTACGCGAATTCGAAAAGAACTCAAGCAAGTGAATTCGTTTTTAAATCAAAAGGATCAGTGGTGCTATTTGGGTAATAATGTGTCAACAAAATTTTAATAACTATTAAGTAATTTATTTTACAGATCCAAAATAAATTCAAAAATAAACATTAAATTAATATTAACTAAATATAAATATTAAAAAATATTTACTGAAATCATTTTCTCAAATGAAAATTTAATGAAGAATACGTATTGAATAAATATTAAATAAACATTGTACAAATGTTTACTCAAATCATTATTTCAATGTGTCAAATGTAAAATTAACGTTAAATAAATATTTCGGAAGAGCACACGTCTG
>NW_012086747.1:0-344 GCF_000956235.1 Wasmannia auropunctata
TTCACAATAGTTCCAACGAATTCTATAGATTTCGTTCAAAATTCAAACATTTAAATATTTTTTAATAATTTTTAAACCGATGTCTAGCACCTCACTATAAGAGTAAAGTACCACTTGATCGTTAGTTCTAATCGGCTTTTTGGTGTTTTCCGACAGTTCCACAATAGTTCCAATGAATTCTATAGGTTTTGTTCATAGTTCAGGCATTTAAGCATTTTTTAACAATTTTTTTATCAGCCTGCCAGCACCTCATTACAAAAGTAAAGTACCACTTTATCGCGAATTCAAGTCGATTTTTTGGCGTTATCCGATAGTTACTGAGTCGACAAGGCACACAGGGGATA
>NW_012086748.1:0-501 GCF_000956235.1 Wasmannia auropunctata
TTTTTGTATTTTTCTCAGAATACTGTGCTGTGGCCAGGCGGGACGGTAAAGAAAAGTGTCCCGCCGCCTATGCTTCAGACAATGAGAGAAGTGCCCCGCCGATCTGATGACGGTGACGCAACGGCGAGCGGTGGCAGCCGTCTCATCGACATCGCCAGCGCTGATGACCTCACTCAAGAGACTCATTAGTAGTATGACAGAAGTAGCGAGAAACGACTGTGTCGCGACCTCCCCCGTCTTAGCATCCCGCGGGCCTCCTCCTGCCTGGCGCATGATCGTACTTCCAGTATCGTTTTGATAGAAAACTGAATCGCGACACAGTCGTTTTCTCGCTACTTCTGTCATACCATGTCAATAAGCCTTTAATATCGTTACTAGCACTCTCATCGTTTTATCATTACTTTATTTAGTCGTTCACAAATTCTTGAAATACGTTCTCCGATATCAGGACATGGTTCTGGAACTGGATATAATGTATAACCACGTCCAAGAGAAACACGT
>NW_012086749.1:0-364 GCF_000956235.1 Wasmannia auropunctata
TGCACGCACGCACGCACGCACACGCACACGCACACACACACACACGATGCGCAAAATCCGACCAGCAACCTCCCCGTGGTCGGCCAGCATCGGGTAATGCTAATGCTGGCGGTAATTTAACGGAAATGCAATGATAACTTTGACATATCGTAATTCTGCGAAAAAAAATTGTATGAAGTTTCAATTTTTTTCAAATTTGTAGCAAAAAGTTCAATTTTTACGATGATTATCATGACATTTGCGAGACAAATTCATTCCGTCCTGTAGAATGCGTCAAATTATACAAACTTTTTTGGAGACGTAACATGTCTTTTACTTTTTAAAAGATCACGGGTAGGAGGAAAGGTAGGTTAAAAATCTATCA
>NW_012086750.1:0-502 GCF_000956235.1 Wasmannia auropunctata
GCGATACGGCCGGCGATTTCCCCAGGGCCCGGGGCCATCGCCGCGTGCTGCCGGGGCGAGAGGGCCAACTCGCCTCGGAATACAAGGGCAAAGAACGAGCCCATCTGAAACCACGCCGCCACATCCCGGATATAGGGCGACCTCGCGAGGGCGCGAGGCGCCCACACGTCAAGTCCCCCGATTACGCCCGTGCCACGGCAGGACCCCCGCGGCGCCGTGATTGGTCGCGGCCGACTGCACCGCTGTGTTGCGCACCCCCGGGCTGGGGGTGCAGGCATCGATCCGAGATCGATCGAGATCGACGCCGCTTTTGCGTGCGAGCGACTCGAGCGTGCGGACGGTCCGAGAGAGTGAGGGAGAGAACGTGAGAGCGGAAAGCGAGCGAGCCTGAGCGAGAGATAGCGAGCGAGAAAGGACGTTCGGCTGCCGGCTAGGACTTAGGAGAGGACGCCGAGGAGGATATCGTGCTGGTGAGGTGACCCTCTTTATCACGTGTAAAGCC
>NW_012086751.1:0-373 GCF_000956235.1 Wasmannia auropunctata
ATTTGAACGTAAATCATTTTGACGCTCGAAAGCTAAGAATACGCCGAGTAGCCGCTCCAGTGGACGACACTGATGCCGCGCAGAAGAGTTACGTCGAAGACGCGTTCAAAAATCTGAAGGATAAAATTGAGATATTTCGCGTTGACACAGAGAGAACCTTTGCGACATTTCGTAGCGATATCAACACCTTATCGAACAGTGTAGCAAAGTTTCGTAATAAAACGCGAAAATCGTTGGACGACCTTCACGCGTTTCGTGAGAAAAGCAACAATGATATTTCAACGCAACGAGAGACAGTTGAGCAGAATATCAAAACTCTGATGGACGAAATAAAAAGAGTGAGATTCACTGAGTCGACAAGGCACACAGGGGA
>NW_012086752.1:0-384 GCF_000956235.1 Wasmannia auropunctata
GCGAGTCTCGCTTGTAGCGAGAATCCGAAATCGCACCGCCCGCTCGATTGCGCTAATTTCGCGTCATTACGATTGTCGCCTTTGCGTTCGCCTTTGCCCGGCCGAGTCACCGCGTGTTTGTATCGTGTAATTGTAAGTCGCGAGAGCACTCGTTTGGCCGTTCTGTGTGTGTCGGATTTATTAAAGTCTCCGCATATCGTAAATTAAATTCTGTGTCGAGAGCGTTACTTTCTTGTGTCGCGAAAAACGAGATTCGCCGTAGACCTCGGGCCACAGGCCACATGCATGCCGCGAGCGCGTAACCGCGTGCGCCCGCGCGCCGATCGCCGTCATCGCGCCCGCCGTATATCGGACGTCCGGATTGTCTCGGGCAAGTATTTTGAC
>NW_012086753.1:0-405 GCF_000956235.1 Wasmannia auropunctata
TATATCGATATTAATAAAAGTGGCGATAAGTCAGCTTTTGTTTTTAGGAGTTGCGTGTGCCGTACCTGAGCGCGCCAACTTTAGACGATCTGATTAGTTAACTTTAAATACTTATAATTCAAAAACTATTATAGTCTCAACATTTTGGTATTGGAACTTTTGTCTTAAAATGATCTCAGAAATCTACCCTTAAGCGTTAGTCCGGTCATTACGGGACACCCTGTATATTTTTTATTTTTTTTAAATATTTTTTCAATAATTTTTTTAAATTATTTTTTTATTTTTTGAAAAATACGTAAATACGGATATATGTTATAAGGTATATTAATACTTATTGAATAAAATGTATATTAATTCTTAAACTTCAATAACATTAAACTCATTTTCTGGATTTTGTTGTGGCGG
>NW_012086754.1:0-371 GCF_000956235.1 Wasmannia auropunctata
TTGCAATAAAAAAATATATATATAACATATATGTATTTATAATATTATAATATGTATAAAAACGGGCGCGCCAAGTGTGCTGCTGCTGGAGATTTCTCCCCATCTTTGATTTTTCTGTCACGTAATTTGCTACTTGTTATCGATGCAAAATTCCTTTTTAATTTCTGCGGCCCTCATTACGCTATCTATTGCATTTCTTTTTTTTATTTATTACACGGAGAGAATTTTTTTTTAAATTTACCCTGCAAATCATGTTAATTATGAAACAATATATAGTATTCAGGCAAATTTTACTGTGCACTACAATAAGATTTCGCAGTAAAATTTATTGTAGTGCACAGTAAAAACTGAGTCGACAAGGCACACAGGGG
>NW_012086755.1:0-321 GCF_000956235.1 Wasmannia auropunctata
TTAAAACACACATGCTAATGCATCTGGCTCTGGTGTTTTGTACCAAAAACAGGAAAAAATTAAGAAACTACAGATTTCGTTATCCATTTTAACCTCAACATGGCGACTAATACTATCAATTTACCAAAACGTTTACTTCGTGAAAAAGTTAGGCAGGTTATATGCTCGAAATGAAAGCAGAGCCAGATGTACAATAAAGAAATGAATATAGATGAGTCGTTAAAATCAAATTTAGAAGCCTAAATAAAAATACATTTGTATCCTACAAATTCGTGTATATGTATAGCGTGAGATATATTGACGTGGTAATAAACATGACAC
>NW_012086756.1:0-553 GCF_000956235.1 Wasmannia auropunctata
ATGTTCGAAGTTGTACTAAAAAAAGTTTCAAAAAGAATAAATGTATTATGATAATGGGTAGAAAAATTACATGCAGGATTCATCCTACAGCAAATGAGACTCTGAAAAAAATGGTATTTCCAGTAATGCGGGAAGATGATGTGACACGCATTCTAAGATACGACGAATTATTAATATTATACGCAAATAACATGTGCATCAAATACAGATCGCAACATCATCATGATATGATACGTGCCAGGTTGCGCCTTCTTGGTCGATTTTTCTTGGCGTTAAAAGACAAGAATAAAGACATAGATAACTTCGAATCACTGTATCATCCAAAATTCTACAATGACTGTATATATGCAATTAATATAGTTGCAAAATACGATAGTGAGAAACAAGAATACAGAACTCCTTCAGTAGCGTCAACCTTATCTACTTTAATTAAATATGTCGGAAATATTCTTCTCACAGAATGTATAAAAAAGGATGAACAAGAGGAAAAAAAACTCGTTAAAGACTTTTTAAAGTTACTAATTGTTGATATCCCAACAAGTGTAAATAAAAC
>NW_012086757.1:0-405 GCF_000956235.1 Wasmannia auropunctata
CGTAATAGTACGGATATTAAGTAAATACATTAGAAGATTTCTCGTAATTTCTTCAAGTGCATAATTTGTATGTGAATTGAGTATGAAATATTGAAGTGACACCGCGGTTTGTAAAAAAAAAGAATTATCGAATTATTTGATCTGTGTTAGTGATAACTTGTGACGTTTGCATTAAAACTATTGAAAACTTATTAAAATAAACACTCATTACGTGGAAATCACATGGGAATTAATCCATCTTTTTCGAGAAGTCGACAAATCTTTCAAAAGGTAAGATATTGCGTGCGTGCGTGCGTGCGTGCGTGCGTGTGCGTGTGCGTGTGCGTGTGCGTGTGCGTGTGCGTGTGACGTGTGCGTGTGCGTGTGTGTGTGTGTGTGTGTAGTAAAAAACNTAGAGAGAGAGAG
>NW_012086758.1:0-520 GCF_000956235.1 Wasmannia auropunctata
TTAATTAAGTTAAATTCTCTTTGCAAATTGATAATGCTTCGCTGGCACAAATACTTGGTTTCCATTTCGCTCTTGAATTGAACGAAATTGCGAATGCTGCGCGTGCGGAAGTTTTTGCGTGCTTTTCCCTTTAATTTTGTACAAATCAGGGCTTCCAAAAATGAATTTTCGTCCGTCGGATGAATGTTTTTCATCGCGTAGGAAGCGACTTCCAAAAATTCGTGAACGCGATCCCGCGAGCTACCGTCGATTTCCGGAACTAGCTTTCGTGCCTCAATCAGGCTCATGAAATTATGAGTTCGTCCCGGTTGGTTACGGATATCGTCCTGCGATCTCGAAATATTCAGCGCGGAACTACTGTGATCTCGCACCGAATAGTTACGAGTGTCATCTAGAGGCCTTGATGTATCTAATGCGAAGCTATGGTCATATGTTTCGCGGCGTCGATCGCGGTGCCCTTCGCGTTGGTTCATCATGAGCTCATTCATTTGAGTTCTCATTTCACGCATTTCTCGCATCA
>NW_012086759.1:0-510 GCF_000956235.1 Wasmannia auropunctata
TTATTCGATGTACTATTATTTTATCTTATTTTCGGAATATATTTTATTTTATTAATTTATACCTAATTCGTTCGATTTCGTTATTGTTTCCGCTACTCTCTCTCCTGAACCTGCTGGCGATCCCTGCCACCCGTTCCGATACCGACGAGCTATACCGCGCATCAACAGCAGGTCGTTTTAACATACATAATATATATCTTACAAATTGTAATAGTATAAGTATATATATAAATATATATATATATAAGTATAATAGTATAGTATAATTGTAATAGTATACTTAAAGTATAGGCAGCACAGTCATTATGTGTTTCTTTAACGTACGCTTAAATACTACAAGTCTATCGCACCGCTTCAATTCATTCGGTATGGCATTATACATTTTCACACCTTCATAGAATAAACTTTTTTGTGCGCTTCTTGTTTTCCTAAAATCTATTCTAATATTTTCTGATTGTCTCGTTTGCCTTTCGCTTACATCTCCTACTACAACTAATTTATTTCCTAAAT
>NW_012086760.1:0-444 GCF_000956235.1 Wasmannia auropunctata
ACATGTCAAGACTCTACGTGTGGACAATGGCAGAGAATACTGCAATGAGCAAACGTCGAGATATCTGCGTGCAAAAGGAATCAAGTTAGAAACAACGGCTCCGTTTACACCTGAACAAAATGGGCGAGTCGAGAGAGACAACAGATCGCTCGTTGGAAGCGCACGAGCTATGATACACGCAAAGAATTTACCCGTGAAACTGTGGGCAGAAGCCGTCAACACGGCTTGTTATATTTTAAACCGAACACCGACCACGAGTAATCAGGGTATGACTCCTTATGAAGCATGGACAAACAAGAAACCACGTCTTGATCACATCAAGGTGTTCGGATCAGAAGCCTTTGCTCACATTCTTAAACAATTAAGGAAGAAATGGGATAAAAAGTCTCAGAAAACTAGTTCTAGTTGGTATCAAGCGGACTCCTGCAATTATAGATTGTACAA
>NW_012086761.1:0-451 GCF_000956235.1 Wasmannia auropunctata
TACTGTAACGTAGTTAGTTGTTGTCGATACATCGATTGTGCAACATTCCCGACATGGGGGATCGCGAGAGAATAGCGCAACAGATTGAAAAAAACGAGCGATTCCATTCGCAAAAAAATATCGCGCCTTGAAAACTGATAGAATGGAAGAAGATATCGCGCTGGAGAGACACTTTAAGCCCATCATCAAGCCTCTAAAACGAATTGCTGAAAATATCGCCGACGATGAATTGGTCGAGAATGAATCGTTCTTTTCGGGAGTAGACGAAGGATATATGAAACCGACACTCAAACGAAAAAAATCAAGCGCCTCGTTAGACAATTCTATACTGGCTTCCACTCCGGTTAAATCAACGCTGAAACGTTCGAAAACTGTGCCGTCTACTTTGAATGAAATGTCTGAAATATTACCATCACACGATGAATCGTACGCCCCCTCCGTTGAAGAAATT
>NW_012086762.1:0-594 GCF_000956235.1 Wasmannia auropunctata
GGTATATGCATCGTGCTTCTCTTATAGCTAGTGTGCCAGCACGCGGAATTGAAATTGCACGCCTGTGGCCTCATTGAGAAGACGTCAATGCATTGCGAAACAAATGGAACCATATACCTCGTAACAGATACGCATTTCTTTAAAGTGAACGAAAATAGATATGGTATCAAGTAAAAATCAATTAGAGTTTATTTAATGGATCAGGAGACTCGGTAGCGTCTCCCGCCAAGTATATTTTTTCGCTACATAACGGTCAGGAAATATTTTTGTACTTACAGAGACGCTACAGTGTATCCTTTTACCGGACGGATTAACGTTTCTATAGCAATAAATTATTATATCTTTTAATTATATGAATATTATCGGTAAATGCCTATTTTGTTGAAAAAGTCTATATTTTTTCCGATCACAATGCTGTAATAGCGATGTCCATAAGTGCATTTGATGCACAAGCGCATAAGGTGTATGCATTTTTTTTGCTTGATTTTATGTCATTTCAGATACGTCGTCGTCGTCGTCGTCGTCGTCGTCGTTGTACGTAGTCGTCGTCGTCGTCGTCGTCGTCGTCGTCGTCGTCGTCGTCGTCGTCGTCGT
>NW_012086763.1:0-348 GCF_000956235.1 Wasmannia auropunctata
ACGAGGCGGGCGGAATGTTCCGAACTCATCATAACGTCGCATCAAGTCGCGGTCATTTTCAGACTTGATTTAGCAATAACACTGAGTCACGCACGAGATCGCAGGTGCGCCGCCCTTGGCCGCGCAACCTGCAACCAGAAAACATCTGAGCCGAGGGGGAGAGTTGATTTTGGGAAAACAACTGATCTGCTTCCGCGTCAGCTGATGACCACGTGCGTGGCCCGTGGTCGCTTCAGCACGTCCGGTCAACCGGGGTATAAAACCCCGGATTTCGCGCCCGGTGTCGGTCTTTTTTCTTCTACAGTTTTTTGTACGTAATAACTTCGTATAGCATACAACTGAGTCGAC
>NW_012086764.1:0-365 GCF_000956235.1 Wasmannia auropunctata
AGGGACATTGAAAATATACGGGTCCGAAGGTTACTGCGGCGGAAGCAACACGCCGCAAGGGACTTTGAAAATATTCGGGTCCGGAGTAACTGCGGCGAAAGCAACACGCCGCGAGGGACTTTGAAAATATTCGGGTCCGGGAGTAACTGTCGGACGAAAGCAACACACCGCGAAGGACTTTGAAAATATTCGGGTCCGGAGTTAACTGCGGCGAAAGCAACACGCCGCGAGGGACTTTGAAAATATTCCGGTCCGGAGGTAACTGCGGCGAAAGCAACACGCCGCAAGGGACTTTGAAAATATACGGGTCCGAAGGTTACTGCGGCGGAAGCAACACGCCGCGAGGGACTTTGAAAATATTCGGT
>NW_012086765.1:0-846 GCF_000956235.1 Wasmannia auropunctata
TTCTTTTGCCGGTTCTATTTCCCTCATTGCGTAATCACACGCGTTTAAAAATTCGTGTACTTGTTTTCGCGACGATCCGTCTGTTTTTGGAATTGATCCGCGTGCTTCTTTCAACTTCATATATTCGTCTCCTCCCCTCTCGGGGAACCCGCGCTGATTTCGCACATCCTCGCTAGTACGCCCGTACGTCAAGTCGAGCGTGTCATTGTCCGGCGGGTGTCGCGTTTCGTTGCGGTTCTCATTTTGTGCGCCTTCTATCTGGCTGACACGATAGTTTAACGCTTATATTGCTGCTAGTAAATCACCTAACAACGCGGCTAGTCCCTGGCTGTTCTGTTGCCCTTGGCGGGACTATAATATATATAAAAAAACGGGCGCGCCAAGTATGCTGCTGCTGGAGATTTCTTCCTATCTTTGATTTTTCTGTCACGTAATTTGCTATGATGCGTACATACACGTAGGGTCGTGCACGACAATATCAAAGAGGTAAATGTTATATGCGTGAACACGCAGCACCTGGGTGCTAACAAACTTGCCGCCAACAGGCGACATAAAATATGCGTACAGAAGAGTTGCCATCTCGGTCGACGTGGCGGACAAACGAGTCGTCCGGCCATCCCCGTCGATCTTCGGCTCCCGCTTCCGGGATTCTCCAATAGGAGATCGAATTCACGCATCCGATAGATGCGTGGGGAATCTCGGGATTGGGACGAGGCATTCGTCTTCCGGCCTCTCTGAGAAAACGTTGTTTGTCAGAGAACGTTAAGAATTATCGAGACTCGACTGAGAGCATTGGCCCCTAGGCGTTGTCGAGACTCTCGAATTATACGTGCAAAGGGGACATTT
>NW_012086766.1:0-428 GCF_000956235.1 Wasmannia auropunctata
TGTCGTTGTTTCCTAAGGATTCTACTATGTCATTAATGCTCTGTATATAAAATATATTAAATCTATTCGCTAAGGTACATTCTTCTACGTTCTCTAATATTTCAAAATCTATCTTATTAATTACTTTTGTACCCGTTGTCTCTCCTCTTATGACTTTTTTTAAAGTTTTCCACATTCTCACAGGATCATTTTTATTATTATCTATCATGTTTTCATAATACTCTTTCTTTTTCTTTCTAATTATCTTCACTACGGCATTTCTATCGAGTTTAAATTGCAGCCAGTCTTGTTCATTGCATGTATATTTCGCCCTCTCGTATGCTTCATCCCTTTTCCTTGTAGCTATTCTTATGTCATCCGAAAACCTACTTTTTTCCCTTCCCATACTCTTTGGTAACTTTTTAAACCTTTTCTTTGGTGCTACAGTA
>NW_012086767.1:0-485 GCF_000956235.1 Wasmannia auropunctata
TAAAGTGGAACGATAGATACGATAGGACACGATAAAATATTTGTCAGATCCTATATTAGTTCTTATCGTTTTCTATCGATTTTTTTTAACAGGGTAACTACTCGAACGAAAATATTTCTGTGATTAGACGTAAACAGACTGTTTCCGCAATAGATTTGTTTATATCGATTTAACTTGACACTTATATGACACTCAAATGCTTCGTAAGCGTTGTTCAGCCGTGCGCGATAAAAACGATTCATACTTATACATCCGCAGAATATTGCGGAAATAGATTTGTTTTTGTCGTTATCCCTTGTTAAATGCAAAAATGCGAGCAGAACGTGCTGCGTGAAGAATTACTGCGTGCGCGCCGCGTAAACGAGCACGGATGGTGTGCGTATAGAGGCGTTTTAATTATTTCTCGAAAATGATACTTCGGAAAACAACTTTATCACACATGGTTGAATTCGTATTAACTGAGTCGACAAGGCACACAGGGGATA
>NW_012086768.1:0-347 GCF_000956235.1 Wasmannia auropunctata
TAAGAGACAGATCTGGAACAGCAATTGGTGCTATTTTAAGCCAGGGACAAGTAGGAAAAGATCATCCGATAAGTTATGCTTCGCGAGTATTAAACGATGCAGAAAGAAATTATTCAACAATAGAAAAAGAATTATTAGCAATAGTATATGCTGTACATTTTCGACCTTATCTTTATGGTAAAAAATTTTTCTTAATAACAGATCATAAACCGTTAACATGGCTCCATAAAATTAAAGATCTTACTTCACGTTTAGCAAGATGGAGAATAAAATTAGCTGAGTATAATTATGAGATAGTGTATAAACCAGGGGAAAATAAATGCTAATGCTGATGCTTTATCTCGAAA
>NW_012086769.1:0-495 GCF_000956235.1 Wasmannia auropunctata
TTTATCCCTTTAAACCGTTTTGGGTCCCTAGTAATTTCTAAATTCATCTATTTAGGTAACCTACATGTGTAAAAAGTTTCGTTATAAGATCAAAATTTAACACTTCGCGAGGTTTCCTTGTTAGTATCTTTCATTATTTCTAGAGGGTCGTACAACAAATGTAATAGCCAGGGGTCGGTCGTATTTAAAATAACATTATTAAAATATGTATTTAAATAACAAAAAGTAAAAAAATTATTTAGTATTTATTTTTTTAAATAGGTTCATTTATTTTAATTAGGACATATCTTTTTAACTTTTTTGTCATCTATTAGATATCTCCCTTATAGAAAAGTATTATTGAAACTACTAAAAAATATGCAGTAATAAATTACTGTAATTACTGCTAGTAGTATTTTGGCCGGTAGTTTAGAATCACTGGACAGTATTGAATTACTGATAGTAATTTATCACTGAATTACTAAATAATATTGGATTACTGGCAATAATTTATTA
>NW_012086770.1:0-333 GCF_000956235.1 Wasmannia auropunctata
AGGCATATCTCACTGTGACACGTGGACTCTTTAATTTGTTTCTTCCTCAACAATCTCAATTACTAAAAATGGACAGATTCCGCTGGTTGTAAGGTTTCCTTCTCGCAGAAGTAATTGTTATTTACGTACGTAAAAACCGAGAAGATTGTCTGCCACGATAAAGAAACATTGCGCCACAGCGATTATTATTATTATTATTAATATAATTATAATATTCCATAAATAGTACACATACAGTAATATATACTCATTATTGATAATATAAGTATTGTTCTAATTGGACAGGAGCTGTTTTCACAATTTGGGCGAATGTACGAGTTTCCTTAAATGTTA
>NW_012086770.1:12823-13304 GCF_000956235.1 Wasmannia auropunctata
CGAAACGTTAATGCGTTCCGTGAATTGTCCAGACGAAAAAGTATAATAGTGCTCGTCATTTTTTTCGTTGCCATGCCGATGCCGACACGTCGCGTGCCATTTCGTTTTTGTTCATTGAAAGCATCAGCATATATTTCCGAGATTTCTCTCTTGTACTGAATTATAGTGACATTAGTGATATTAGTGCGACATGAGTGAAATTAAAAATAATTACAAACTCATAGAGTTTGTTGGAGGATGGGAAGGAGAAAAATCTATAGATTTAGTTCCTTCAAGTTGGATCAGTTACGACAAAGAGTCAGGATATTTATCGACTCTTTTTATGCCACCTCCATATACAGCAACTAATTCAAAAGTGCTTCATAATATGGTTAAACATCGCTTAAAGCCGGATGAAAGTTGGCCAAAGTTTCAAATTGAAATCAAAGGAGAATCTGGTAAATGTAGTATTTTCTGTTTATTATATTACATTTATATTATA
>NW_012086771.1:0-340 GCF_000956235.1 Wasmannia auropunctata
CAAACTTTACAGGGTAAAAAGGTATTTTTTTGTCGTTTTTGTGCACAATTAACCGGAAAATCGTAAAATAAACTTTAGGACAAGGAACGAAATTTTTTTGTAGAGCCGTGTAATCTGCATCATGCCTGAAACGGACTCTAAGTATCACTAGTGTAGTAGCAAACACAAGATTTTATTGCAGTAGTGCTGAAACACTACTAGTACTATTACACACTGTACAGAATGTGCGTTATTATAGTTTGGTTTAATATTGCACACTTCTGCACATAATGGTTTGTACTATTCAATGATTGGTATAAGAATAATATATACTGTTAAATGTTTGCAATAGTGGCTATTT
>NW_012086772.1:0-332 GCF_000956235.1 Wasmannia auropunctata
TGTGATGCTTATCACTACAAAATGCGTGATATCGTTACAAAATTGAACTTTTTTAAAAAAAGTAAAAAGAGTACCAAGTGTTAGCGTGCTCCTCGAAACAAAATTTGATGTTTATGATCTCCTTTTCGAAACAAAAAAACAGTTGTACAAAATTAAACAATGAGACCTAAGCGGTATATCTATTATCGAACAAAATTTGATGTTTATGATCTTTTTTTTCGAACAAAAAACAGGTGTACAAAATTAAACAATAAAACCTAAGCGGTACATCTATTATTGTACAAAATTGAACAATGAAACCTAAGCGGTACATCTATTATTTCTTCAAAATA
>NW_012086773.1:0-791 GCF_000956235.1 Wasmannia auropunctata
CACGTCGTAGCTGATCTCTATGTCGTCAGCGCTGACCACGTGCATTTCTAATTCATTCCTGGGAGGAAAAGAGGCACTGCGACCACGACGACGAGTTATCTCCATTGTATCTGGTGCGTCCTAAAGAAAAAAAGAAAACTAAATAAAAAACCACGCGTCTTCGAATCGCGCTTTAATCGTCCAGATATACATTGATATATACATACTAGTGGAATCCAAACGGAAGAGCTCCCACTGGACGCCCACAAAACAAAGACGACGCGCTTTCAGGCCTGTGAAATCTGAAACAAAAAAAAGAAAAGATTAGACATCATTTAACTCATTCTCTCATTCTTGGATCCGCAGCAGATACCTGAGATCCCTGTGACAGCTCATCGGACTGATACACATCAGCCGAAGAGATGTTACAGGAATTCCTGTACTGCTACCATTGAAGAGACTAGTGAATATGCAATTCTACATTTTCCAAAAATAAGAAATATTGCTCTGTTTTGAGCTTTCACGACGAACACCTTAACAATCAATGTCCGAGCTGGAACTTTCCTGTTCCACTCGTCGAGTTGTATAAGGAAAAAATACGAAAGATATCGAAACCCTAGTTGTAAGACTTTTATGATAACAAAATAATTATTTTTTAGGTTTTTTTGAAATATGGAATTTTTTTGTTATAAAACTCGGTGAAGGGAAGAGAAAAGGTCCTCTGCACAATGCCTCTATCTCCAGCCGTTTGGCCTGGGTAACTCGTTTTTGAATTTCACAAACCAAAAACGAGTTACCCAGGCCAAACGGAT
>NW_012086774.1:0-971 GCF_000956235.1 Wasmannia auropunctata
TTTGTTTCATCATAATTTATTTTATTTTTTCCTAATTTTTTAAATTTCTTGTTACATAGTTTTCTATAATATGAAAAAGTACATATAGTTAAATATAATATTACAGAATCTTTTTATTATTTTAATTAAATTAATTAAAATAATTAATTTAAATTAATTAAAATTGTTTGAATTTCGCAACAATAAAATTTTAATTAAATTAATGATTTCTAAACAAATTAACAATTTTAATAACAAAAATAAATACAAAAAGTTAATTTATCATCTTATAACGCGTGAAATAGTTAATAATTCAATGATATTTGAGTCACTATTATTAACATCAAAGTAATTTACTTACAAGTAGCATATTATTTATAAATTCGATTAAAAGTCCAAATGTAGTAAAGGTTGAAAAATAATCGTACTGGAAAAATGAGTCACTGCTGGTGTCATGCAGTTTAAGCTTTCTCATGATTAATTGTTTCACAGTACTTTTCACAAATATTTGTAACTATAAACGGATTTTCATGAAGAAATAATGCAATGTTTCAAATAGATTTCATAGCGTAATTATTATATATTACTCACAGGAAAACAATGTAACCATCTTATCCCCAGAGATTTATTTTATACTGCTCTTTATTTATTTAATTTCTGCTTTCAACAAAATAAATCTGTAAAAAAAATTATAGTTATGTCACTGTAATGATTAAAAAAATCAATTAGATCCATATTACTGGATAATATTAATTCAAAATGTACATCAATATATATATATAAATCTTATGCTGTTATAAATATTTTGCTATTTTCTATAGCATTACCATAATTTTGTTTCACTATCTGTTTCTTCTTCGTTTAATTTTCGTTATTTCTTTATTCTTGCTATGTCATTGCTCTATGAACTCCGTCTATCATTCGAGACTCGAGTGGCAGTTCTATATGCTTATGAGATTTTTTACGAGGTATGGATTGCTGATCTGTTCCTT
>NW_012086775.1:0-388 GCF_000956235.1 Wasmannia auropunctata
TTTTACGACCGATTATACGTCCCTGTATAACTCCGAGCGCTCTCCGACGCTTAGTTCTCGAGATATCGCTTTTTGAAAAGTCACTATTCACCAAAAATAATAAAATTATAACAATATTTATGGCCCAGGTCCCAATTTTCCATCTACAACCGTTCTCGAGTTAATAAAATTAGTTTAAATAAATTATACGTATACTTTCAATGGGTGCGACAAAGAGAGACATATAGGAATCATACGTATAAGAGAGAGACGACAACATGAAGGGTAATACACATTGATGATACGTTACTGACAGAACCGTGTGTATTGCAATTTAAACGCTAGTTAATAAAAGGATGGATAACGCTAATAACAATGTATTTTCTTTCAGAATTTATTATTAATATTT
>NW_012086776.1:0-305 GCF_000956235.1 Wasmannia auropunctata
GATGTTACGGGTTATTTTAAATTTTTGTTCGCTGTCTGTTTCTTCTTCTTCTTCTTCTTTTTCTTCTTCTTCCTCTTCGCTGACTTCGGGGATTGAGCTCAGATTTTCACAGCTTGAAGCGTCGCTATCGTGCAAGACTAGCCAATGCTTCAATTTGTAAGTTGCGTAACGCGCAAAGAAATTTCGCATCAGTGCGAAATCCGTGATGAGAGCAGCGATGTCCGTTCTGCACCTCGGCCAAGAGTTTGAAGGACGGAGAAATTCTTTCTAGATTATAAACGTTTCTGGAGAGAAGATTCCGCAAG
>NW_012086777.1:0-400 GCF_000956235.1 Wasmannia auropunctata
TAAAAGAAAATTCTCTCTGTACGTATACATTGAAAATTATACAACTTGGATTTTATTTGTTTAATTTGATACAATAGTTTTTTTCGAGGTATATTATTTTTTTTAGTTTTTAATTTAATTACAATAAATATACTTGAAATGATATTTTAATTTCACTTCTTTTTGGTGGGATTATATTTTCGATTTTTTTAAATAAATTTTTTTGAAAATTCATGTATTTGTCGAAGATAATACAACTTGGATTTTGTTGTTTCATTTGATACAATGGTTTTTTCGAGGTATATTATTTGCAAAATAATTTTGCGTAATCGTGTTATACATTAAAGATAATGTCACTTGCGTTTATTTTAAATTTTAATAAACTTTTTTTTTCGAGGTCGTACATTTAAAATAATACCAT
>NW_012086778.1:0-405 GCF_000956235.1 Wasmannia auropunctata
TATAGCAGCGCCAAGTGTTTTTACATAAAAAATTTTTCCTTAAATTAAATTTTTTTCTTTCATTTTGTACCGTTACTTTTTTAATCTTTGTGATAATACTTGAGTTAAGTAAAGTAATACAATTTTGTGATATAATAATATTTTAAAGAAGAACTAAATAATAATTATCATTTGGAATAGGAAGAGTTGAATAGATACAAAGGTATGTACTACTTACGTTTTATTTTTTAAAAAGTAGTTAACATGTGTAACGTACGGAATAATCGGGTAATATGCCCTTATTACACAAGCTCTTTATTGCACACAAAAGATACAATATGGCGAGAAAAGTAACACCGTTGAGACTAATGAACGTACAACGACTCTTATCGAGAGGACGGAAACCGGAAACCCGTGACAAACAAA
>NW_012086779.1:0-1328 GCF_000956235.1 Wasmannia auropunctata
GCATAAGACGGCTTAATAAATGAGAATCTTAAGGCCGGGGCACATAAAGTATAAATCATATTATTAGTATATGAGCCCACTGTACCAACAAGCAGCCAGAATAAAATCGCCATACTGATTTACATAATATTCTCATTGACCTAGACACCCTATATATACTTGTGCTTTGCTTGGGTGCGGTCCACTTGACGCTACAAATGCTTCGAAGCATTTGATTGACCAATAAAAAAAAAAGAATTTTTATTAATTAATCAATCAAAAAATGCTCCAAAGCATTTGCAGCATTAAGCGGACCGCAGCCCTTGCTATGCTTTGTTATAAATTTCATGTGTTCTCGGCCTAAGGCTTACTTATAAATGTATATATAAATGAGGATATTATATCGACGTATGTATATACATACATACAAATTTGTTCAATCGAGGACATCCTTCGAGTGCGTTCCCACTGAGCGCGTCACGCGTCGCGTCGTCCGTCGCGTCACGATTAATCGACCAAAATATTCCATTTTATTGCATGATTTGCTGCGCAACTCCTTGCGAGACGCATCGATTAGATTATTCGACATTCTAGAGATAAAAGAATTTTTCTTGGTATGAAATCTCGGATTGGGCGGCAAATTACGCAATAAAATGGGATGTTTTGATTGGTTAATTTGGATGACGCGACGCGTGACGCACTCAGTGGAAACGCAGCCTTAGAATTTTCAAAAAGGTATATTCTATAGATATTTTTATAATGTTCATGGACATCCCTACAAGAATACTTTATGGACATAAAACACATGTTCATAAAGTATTCTGTGCTGTGTGGGTAATACGGCTCTATGACATTTTATGACTGTTAAGATGTTCTTAAATATAAAATCGAATATAAATATCGGCTATAGTTTTAATTAATAATATTAATTAAATATTAATGCCAATAGATGTCGGGAAATCCTTACTTACTTTGATTTATTACATTTACCAATTTTTCCCTGTACATTACAATAATATTAATGTGACATTATATTACATGTGATAAGTTTATAAGAGCAAGACATGTATAAAGTTTATGTTTGAAAGGCCGTAGCCGGATAAGGAGGAGCGATCTGCCCCCGCGCCGATCATGACCATTTTTTACAGTTTAGTTGCTATCAATATCAGTTACAATTTTACCAAACATTAGCCCTTAATATTCAACCGTTGAGGTGTGAAAAATAAAAATCAAAATTTAAAAAAAATTTATATTTTTTAAACAGCTCAATCAATTTTCATATAAAAAAATATGTTGTAGATGTAGACAAGATACATTTGTAAAAAAATTTCGAAGATTTTTTGAGGCCA
>NW_012086780.1:0-384 GCF_000956235.1 Wasmannia auropunctata
TAATTCCATGAAAGATCAGTAGGATCGTTTTCTCAAGTACCGATTTGGAAAGTAGAGATTTCAAGCTGTAAAATGCTTTTTTGAACATCTCGATACGATCGTTTTTGACGAAGTTGCTCTATTCTGAAGATTGCTTATTTTTAGAGGATAGAACAGGTGATCCTTTAATTTTTTGGACCAGTATATATATAATATTAATTTTTTAATGCAATGTTTTTATTAATTGTTTCAGAAGATAATAATTTTTTCTATATAATTTCAATGTTGAAGCAACATTATAAATAATTAATCTAGAAAATTCAACATAGATTCAACATTGCAGCAATATTAACAATCAATATAGAAAATTCAACATATAGATTCAACGTTGCAGCAACATTAATA
>NW_012086781.1:0-314 GCF_000956235.1 Wasmannia auropunctata
TACATTAAAGATAATACCATATGAATTTTTTAAAATTTAATACAACAGATTTTTTGGAGGTATAATATTTACAAAATGATTTTAGTGATTGTGTTATACATTGAAGATAATCCAATTTGATTTTTTAGATCAATTATAATAAAATACAGCGTTTTCGAAACCATTTTATCCTTATTGTTTAAATATCAAGATAAACAAAACTACTTTAGAAAAATTACTTTTCAGTCATGATTAGTGTTACATTCCTAAGAACCTATTATTCACACAAATACAAAATATTTATTTTATTTTGTCTTTTTTACTTTACAATTTAA
>NW_012086782.1:0-381 GCF_000956235.1 Wasmannia auropunctata
TGTCTCAGATATTCCGCGAGAGTACGATGAGATCGTTCGAGCGCCCCGTTGCTTTCCGGGTGATACGCGGTTGTTTGTATTTTTTCTATTTTTAACAGTTTACAGACGTTTTTAAACAGTTCGCTTGTGAAATTGGTGCCTTGATCAGTTAGCACCTTTTCGGGTACTCCGTGCTCTGTTATTATTTTCGTGACGAATGCTTTCGCGACCGAAGCCGCCTCCTGATTAAGCAATGGAATAGCTTTGTAACGGTCGACCTTTCCCGCTCGGATTCGCTCGCCGGGACAGGGCTCGAGAAAGGAAGGAGACACTGGATTAGTGAACAACAATATTTATTTAGAGAAAAGAAGGAAAACACCTGTGGGGAGTCACGAATCCCCC
>NW_012086783.1:0-410 GCF_000956235.1 Wasmannia auropunctata
GTGTGCTCTTCCGATCTAAAAACGTTTTTTAGAAATCATTATTCTAAACGAATATTTAATAAAAAAAAAATATTAAATAAATGTTAAATAAATATTTTTTCCAAAATGAGTTCAGGAAATGAAAAAAAAACATTTAAAAAACATTTAAAAAACATTTAAAAAATATTGTGTGCTGATTGGGTAGTATCAGACCAAAATAGTACGCGTATCAAAAGATTCTGACGCACTGTAAATACTTAGTTCGTTTTCAATCGGATTAAATACGTCACGGCTGCATTAGGTTAAAGTTGCTTTAAGATTAAAATTAGAATTAGAAGTTTTGTGAAATGAAAAATCTAAAAACCTATCTTAACTTATTTCGAAATAAATCGGTGTAAACAGTGACGTATCAAGTACTTAGTCCGCATCAA
>NW_012086784.1:0-501 GCF_000956235.1 Wasmannia auropunctata
TCGATCCGCAATACATTATGAACTGCTACGTAATCCGTTGTATACGTGATCAGATCACGTATATTCTGCACCAGTTGCTTGCGTTACCTCTTGAAGGGCGCGTAATGACCGCTTGCGTCATTGATCGGCAGCGCGCGGTATCCCCGTGAATAGATAAAAGATAAAAGCGACCCGGACGTCGGAATGTCGGCCATCTTTGCCGCTGAATTATAGGCCTGGATATAAGTAACGCGATGCTGGACGACCCTGGGCGGCGGCGACTGAAGGCACGCGATGTAGCCCAATTCGGAATCAAAACCGATCTTAAATCGTTTCAATTTGGAATCGCCTAACTTGACGCTACCGCGAAATATGGATGACAATCGCTCATCATTCAACGCAACAAGGATCGGCTCGTCATCGCCTCGACGCAGTTTTAATTGATTTGCGCGATGGATCTGTATCACGTCGACATGCGCGTGCGTCACATCAACATATCCCCAGTGAGAAGGCTGATGTTGA
>NW_012086785.1:0-307 GCF_000956235.1 Wasmannia auropunctata
TTGCCTTCAAGGTTTACATTCTAAAGTTTTATGAATCTTAATAGCGTGAAATGATAGCAATTTTTCCGCGAACAAAGATGGATAATTGGTCACATCGAGGTCCCTTCACCGAATGTACATAAATTAGTATCCGACACAAAAAAGAACAATCTTCATGATGGAGAGCAAACGTAATATGCTCTAATTCTACATTGAACTCTGCAAAGTCCATCCACAACAAAAAGTTAAGCGATTCATTAAGCGTTAGCGGTTCTGTTACAGGAGGGAACGAATACTAAATCTTCCAAATTGCTTACGATAATAATGA
>NW_012086786.1:0-510 GCF_000956235.1 Wasmannia auropunctata
AATTAAAATTTGTAAACTAATTTACACTTAATTGGGCAAATTGTATTGTTGTCTTGTTGGATTCTAAATGAAATGTGAAAAAAAGTCAGCGCATAAAGTAATTTTGCAAAAATACAATACACAAATCGTATTATATTTCGCGGAGTTTTCTTAACATCCACATTTAATTTATTAATAATATAATTCGTGTAAATTACTATTTAAATAATTGTATAACAGTTAATTTATTACTTTCTAAATAATTACATAACGGTAATGAAAGCGTAACCTTTTCTGGCAAGTATTTAAGCGTATTAATTATTGTTATTGGCTATTAGTCGTTAATTAACTATCTAATAATTTAACGATTTCAATCAATGCGCACGAATTGTTCATCGAATTGTGATTATATGCGAAACGGGGGAAGGAAGTATCATCATCGACGTCGAAATAATATCCTAAAATAAGGGAGAAGAAGGTAGGGGAGGTATCGTATAACTTCGTATAATGACTGAGTCGACAAGGCACACA
>NW_012086787.1:0-883 GCF_000956235.1 Wasmannia auropunctata
CAACGTTTAACGCAAATACCAAGATGCAATAACTGATGCACATTATATGTAAGCTGTCTATCATTATAAAGATCTGAATCTTGCTTCACAAACATTTTAACATATATTCTGCCTCCTCAATATCTATCAATTTTATATTGCGCTTTAGTAAAATAAATATAGACAAAACAAGCAAAAGCCAATGTAGAAAATATTGTGTAGGCAAATAATTCTTTAAGGTAGGAATAGAATAATATAGAATCCAATTGTAATATTCTGAAGCTTTAAAAAAATGAATTAAGTTAAGACTTCTTGGCAATCGACTATGTATCTGGAGGTTTAATTTGTAGTAAATAATTATCTATTTCATTTAAAAATTTTTTTATGTTCCAAGGCCTATCTTTTTGCAACCATGTATTTATAAACTGTTTAACAGTACCAAGTAATACGGAATGCATATATTCTGGAATTATACAAATTCCAAGATCTAAAAGCGGAAATGCAGAAATAATAAGTTGGTCCCTTTATACTGTTACGTCCAATCCCCGGGGAATGATTTATTTTTAAAGAAAGGGAAAATCAAAGAGAGTCCCGTTTAGAAACGAGGCTAGATTTGAGAGAAGGAAGGGGATACGGAAGGACGTAACCAGATAGCCTGTCTCGCAAATAGGCGCGGTGGCATATGTGCGAGTCGAAGGCGCTTTAACCGGGCTTGACGGACGAGTCAACGTTCTGAAGGGACGATGTTACTCGATCTCAAACCAGCGCGATCGTTGGTCCTGTTTCGGTCAAGGAACTTAATTCTTTTGACTCAAGATCGGACCTGTGCGATTTTCTGCAAGGAAGGGGGGAAGTGAATGAGGGTGAGGTCGTTTAATGAATTATAGAGAGGTTAAGCATTTAA
>NW_012086788.1:0-430 GCF_000956235.1 Wasmannia auropunctata
ATCTCAAGTGGGCCACTGCACTGCTTAGTCGTTGCAATTATTGCAACGACGGCAGTTTTTGGAGGACGCGTGCATTGAGGGCGCCGAAGTCCTGCGTCGGCGTTCTCAATAATTATGGGTCATTGTTGCAATAATAGATTGCAACAGTGACCTGCTTATTTCTAAGTGTGACGTTGTAAGTACGTCAAAACGAGACTTACAACACTTTCGTAGTCATTGACTGCACGCGGCAAAACGAGTCCGTCAAGAGCGCGTGGATGTGCGAATAGAATTTGACTGTAAAGAAAATGTGCCGGAGAATACTACAGCCTATTGTCTTATCTTACACGATCGCGTGATTGAATATTGTCCATTATCCAACGTTGTGCGCAAAATCACATAAATTGTCACGTCTGCAAATATTCTCATCCGAGATAAAAACTGTGACATT
>NW_012086789.1:0-447 GCF_000956235.1 Wasmannia auropunctata
GTCTGCACGCGACAAAACGAGTCCGTCAAGAGCGCTACCGTGGATGTGCGAATAGAATTTGACTGTAAAGAAAATATGCCGGAGAATACTACGGCCTATTGTCTCATCTTACACGATCGCGTGATTGAATATTGTCCATTATCTAACGTTGTGCGCAAAATCACATAAATTGTCACGTCTGCAAATATTCTCATCTTTGCCGAGATAAAAACTGCGACAATTCGCGAGGGGGGACACAGTTTCGATAGATTACTCGTCACGATTGTACCAACGTTTGTAGATCTGCAAGGATTCACCGTTGGGAAGAGATTTATCGTAAAAGAAGTGGCGGTCCTGAGAAGAGGTACAGTTCTTTCGCATTACATTTTTGCCATGGAATTCTTTAACAAAATTTGACAAGTCTGGCGCTTCCTGGTTGAACTGAGTCGACAAGGCACACAGGGGATA
>NW_012086790.1:0-586 GCF_000956235.1 Wasmannia auropunctata
AATCATACTTAAGAAACTATAACCATCTAAAAAACCATCTACGGCACGGAGTTAACAATTAAATAAAAATAATAAAATATTGCGCATGCACATATCATGCAATATTTAACTACAAATATTAGACATTGCAGTACACATGAAAATAAATAAAAAAAAAGGGGAAAAAAAATATATATAGTAAAGGGAATAGAATACGTAACAGCCACATAAGATATCAAGAATGAATTAAAATAATTTTAAGTTCGGGGACCGAACTTCCCCATGAAGGGAGATGTCACGTTCTCACACCCAACATGTATCTGCCAACGCGAAATAATTTTTCAAATGTTTATTTCATCATTCTATACTTCTACTCGTGTTTAAAATAACGTTAGATGCAAGTAACACTAAAGGCAATTCAAATAATTCATCTCTTGACAACATGGTGTAGCATTGCAAATGGCCGCCTTAAGCCTTATACCCAACCCTCATTAAAGTCTGTTCGGACAATTCGGACATATAAAAGCTAGCCATAATGCCTAGATTCGAGTTCTCTTATGGGTAACCGAGCATTAGAAGCCTTTTGAACATCTTTTTTCTTGCAATA
>NW_012086791.1:0-371 GCF_000956235.1 Wasmannia auropunctata
TATAATAATTAATCTTTTTCATTTCAACAAAAATACTAATTATTGTTCAATTTTTGTTACAAATAATAATAAATATCAAAAGTTTTAAAAATTATATTATTTATTATAAAATTTTATTTATTATAAAATTCTGCCATTGTCATACAATTTTGTGAATTTTATTAGTTTTTATTATTGTAACAAAAATTGAACAATAATTTATTGATCAAACGAACTTACCAAGTGAAGTTCGATCATAATTATGCCGTCGGGTCTCGTCCGGATGGAGAAAGAATTGTAATAGTGCGCCTGAGCACGTTTAGCCAACAGAGTTCAAAAAATTCCACTTAAAAGAACAAATCTTTTTTTTGTTTTTGTTTTAGCAGTGCGCC
>NW_012086792.1:0-308 GCF_000956235.1 Wasmannia auropunctata
TAGACGAGTAATGTTCGTCCTCTCTGCGCATGCGTCGATCATTCAACAGACAGAAAGGACGAAGTATCACGTGGTATCGCTTGTATACCTTTCTCTCTCGCACTCCTTGCCACTCTTGGACTCGCTTGCGGCCTGCAGAGAACAAAGGCATTCCACCTCCAGGTATCTATATACTCAAAGGTTCAGATTCGACGAACTTTATATATTAATATTTCGAAAACTATTGCAAAAATCGCAAAATGGTAGAAAACTTTTTTGTTCAGTTTTGTCCACACTACCTCCCCACAAGCGCTGTACCATTGAGTATG
>NW_012086793.1:0-566 GCF_000956235.1 Wasmannia auropunctata
ATATAATAGATATACGTATAGAATAAGAATATGAATTATATATCGGTTAGTATTTTTTAGCATGGCGTAACACCTGATTGCAACAGCTGTGTTTGGTGAAGTGGATGATACCGACGAGGTTGTGTATGTTAAAGGATATCAAAAACGAGAATGGCTCAGTGATATGCTCGATGCGAGAGTAGTCATTGAAACTCTGGATACCGATTACGAAGATGTAGTTTCTTTGAATAATCTTAGTGTTATTAATACTATGCGTTGCGGAAAACATGTTAAGAATTGCGCATGTTAAGAATTGCGCATTACAAAATGTATTTAAAATATATAACTGGTGGTCACACCATTAAATAAACAATAAAATGTATAATATTTTAATCAATAAAATGTGAAATTTTTAAAATTATGGTTCTTTCCTTTTCCTTCGTACATGTATATGACACTACTTTGAGATGTGTGCGAGGCATGCTCATCTTTGACGCGGATCAAATTTCTACCTGGTCGCGAACGAATAAGATTTCTATACAGTTGGGAACGATGGCGATAGAATAGATTCAATAGACGGTTCGACA
>NW_012086794.1:0-2632 GCF_000956235.1 Wasmannia auropunctata
ATAAAATTTGAAATCCTTGCTTTTCTCAGGCTGACCTTGGTGGCCCACTGACTGTCGATGGATACCTCGTTGGATTGGTATCCTGGGCGAATGGTTGCGCCAGCACCACTTATCCTACTGTATACACGCGTGTCGTCTCTCATCTGGACTGGATTGCAGCTAACGTGCCCTAAATTCCGATCTTTCTTCCAACTATGACTATATACGCACTC
Organism: Wasmannia auropunctata; assembly: GCF_000956235.1. Classification (NCBI taxonomy): domain Eukaryota; kingdom Metazoa; phylum Arthropoda; class Insecta; order Hymenoptera; family Formicidae; genus Wasmannia; species Wasmannia auropunctata. Next base: position 213 of record NW_012086794.1, read on the forward strand.
TGTCTTTTGTTTTAATTTTTTTATTATCAATTTTTAAAACGCGGAAAAAAATATCTTTTACTTGTATAAAATTATAATACGACATGACAAAGCGTGTACATAGTAGGTGCCTTCACAATTCTGTACACACTTTCCACAAAATAAATTGGTTTATTCAAAGAAAACACTAATGGATTTTACCTGCCAAAAAGATCGTACCGAGGAATTATCGCACGTCAAATGGTATCCATCACTTATCACGAATCGAAAATTAGTGGTATTTTGATCTAAAGCTATTGGATAACGCAGTAGTCGGACAGTACGGCTCTGTCACGAAATGAATAAGTACATATTCACAGTGATCATAAAGCGTGATCTAATTATATTGGACTATGTGTAGGTCAATATAATATTACGAAACGCATTAGATAATAAAACTACTCTTCCTGCTCAAGATAAAATAAATTTAAAAAATGACATTATAAAAAATTATGATAGTCTTATTATACTATTAATATAATACTACGAAACGCATTAGATAAGAAAACTATTCTTCCTGCTCAAAATAAAATTAATTTAAAAAATAACAAAGTTATAATAATCTTCTGTACTGAATTTATAAACAGAAAGTTATTTGCAAGAAGTTGACAAGCGATAACTGTAATCAGTAAATTGCTTCTGCGAAGATCAAAAGTTATATTGTCTATTGAGTCGCAAAGAACTGATTCATTAAAAGATAAACAATAAAAAAATACAAAAACGTAATGCTATTATTAAATTACTGATTGAACAACTGTGATATTCTTTGCAAAAATGATTTAATTAACTCAAAGAAACAAATGGATTTATCGAGGGAGATTTAGAAATGCGGGAAAATCCAAATGTATGTCATGTATCAAACAACAAGACAGAATGATTATTGCTGTGTAATAATAAAAATAATATAATTAAATAGATATTGCAATGATTACACAATGCGTTTAATTATATTATAAATGATGTAAAATGTATATTACAAATTTTTTTAAGTCAAAACATATTAAATCTTGAGCCAAAATGTCAAATAAAATATCGTAAATCCATAAACCATATAAAATTATAAAAAAATATAAATGCAACGCGATGTCTACATATACATAACTATTTAAATCATCAACTTTAATATTTTACACACACACACACACACACACACACAGGGCATTTTATCTGTTAGGGGAAGTTTAGTAAAAAATTGCCAGGAGCAAAACTTCCTTATGTTTTCCAATAGAATCTACAATAAAACATAGGCATTTCCATCGAAGAGAACCAATCTTTAAGGTTCATAGGGGCCCCGTACCCAAAATCTAAATAGCCATTTAATGACCCTCTTTGACCATATAACTTTTATTTGAAATATTTTTTTCAAAAATGGATGTTTTCAAAATACTTTGGAATCTGTGTGTGTGTGTGTGTGTACTTAAAATTTTTCTTTATATTACATATATATAAAAAAAAGAAAAAATTAAATTGACCAATGAAAACTGCAATGACCAGAAATAAAGAAATATTTTTAATTTTAGTGACACAATACCACGAGCTTATCAAAACATCTAATCATTGCAATCTGTATCAATATATCTGCACAACATACTATTTTACAAATAATTTATACTAATCTAGATTTTTCTTCAGAAAACTTGTTAATCATTGGTTTACCGATACAAAAGTGGGGTGAAACCCTAGTTACAAAGAGTATGTATAAATTCGCGACGTCGACGATTTCAAATCAGGTTTTAGTCAGTGATCAAACAATGGCATTGAGAATATTGTATCTCCTCAGTTTTCTGGCGTTTTCATACGGTAAGTAATGATCTTATAGGATTAATCAATATCTAATTATTTGTTTATGTGACTACAAATTAATACAGCTTCCTTAGGACGAAACTTTGGAGAAAAAAATCGCTTTATTGATGTCGGATTATTAAAAAATGATTTTATTGATTTAACTGTGAATTCGATAATTATTAAATATGAATATAAATACAATATTCTGTCCTCTTTCATAATTTTTGATGTTTGCTGAATGTTTGCTAACTTGCAAAGATTTGATAATTCACTATTAAAATATTAAATTTCACTATTAAAATTCACTATTAAAATACCTATATCTGATAAGAATTAATAATTGTAATTTACCAATAATTATATTAATTGTATATTAATCTCTGCAAAGATCATATTTTTTAAATCCTTCGGTTTCATTTTACATAGTAATAATAATTTATCGTTGCAGCTAGAGTCGTTCCATTCTTTGATCCCAGGATCGTAGGTGGAGAAGATGCTAAAGTAGGCGAGTTTCCGTATCAGGTACATATTACCAAAACACACATTTATTACAAAAAACAAATATTAATGTATATATATAAATAATATATCAAACATATAACTACATTTTTCATTAT
>NW_012086794.1:2652-23272 GCF_000956235.1 Wasmannia auropunctata
TGGGCGGCTGGTTGCGCCAGCACCGTTTATCCCACCGTATTCACGCGTGTCGTCTCTTATCTGGATTGGATTGAGGAAAACACGATCTAAACCAATACAAATCTTGCTTCCAACTATGACACGTATTCTGTCTTTTGTTTCGTACAATTTTCTAATAATCGATTCTTAAAATTCACGAAAAGAGAGATATTGCTTCGACGTAAAAAATAATAAGAATGTGACATAGGGTTGTACATAATAGATGCCTTCAAAATTCTGTAAATATAAAAAAAAATAAATTGATTTATTTAAAAAAAAACACTGATGAATTTAATCTGTCCGAAGAAGTCGCAGCAAAAAATTATCGTGCGACTAATGCCATTTATAATTAATTATGAATCAAAATGTAGAGAAAGCAATGCTACGCGATCTGTTGCTTTGCAATACCAAACGCATACAAATATGTGCATAAAATATATAAATATGTATTTACAGATATACATATAAGGACCACTAGTTAAATAGATAAACAATTCAAAGGGACACATAGCGACTCATTAATTCAATTTAAATAATTTATCACTAAACTATAAAATTGAATCAAACAATTTTACAATCTGCATTCTAAAACGAGCAAATGAAAATGTTTTATTCGCTTATATATTACAATATAATATTATAAAAAAAACTTTTAAAATATTTTTATTATACGAAGCTACCGAAAAGCTTTGACAGAATGAAACCCTTTTGATTCCCGATCAACTCGATATAATCGCGTTACTTCTCTTTCTTCTCTATTTACTCTCTCTTTTCCTTTTCTTACACATCTTACGACCTCTCTTTCATTTTTTTCCTTTGAAGCGTCAAAGCGTCCTTGGGATAATTCGTCATGATAACTATATTTTATTGAGAACTTTATTGCAATAACTACGAAACCGTGAATTTTTTAGCTCGCAAATAAGTTAATACTTTCTTCATGACAGAGAAATTCTATAATTTATGAAAACAAATATAAAAACGGTCACGCTTATAAAACTCTACTAAATCGAACAAAAATATTCTCGATTGATTGCAGGACAAAAGCTTCATGACAGTAAATATTTTTAATAAATGTTTAAATGCAAAATAAATGTTAAGTACTTTGTATACATTTGTAAATACAAATAAATTTCGAAATAAATGTGTTCTTTACTGCTTATTGTTAGTGCTGCAAGTTCAGAGTAACTTTCCGATATTGACAAGCTTATACTATAAGTTTCTCTTTTGGATCTCACATATATATTGCACACTTACACTATTAATTACTAAGGCATCATTTTCGTGGAAACGTTTCTATGTTTATTTTGTACAACAATTATACACGATCGATAGATTTTGCGATAAATTCCCACTTTCAATACATGTAACAATTATTGTGCTTGGTGAACCTTTTACAAATATTAAGTATTGGAAAATATTTTGCGATGAAAATAATTTATGTACATATATGTAAAGTTAATTTATAAAACATGCTAATGTGTTTATCAAAGCCTTCCTAATAAGAAAGTTTTTGTAATACTGTGTTCTGTGTATCTGATTTGAATTAACAAGAGACAGTTATATAATAATGTTTATATAATAATGTTTACATAATAATGTTTATACAAACACACATACGCAATTTTTTATATTTGCGTTCTAGATATTGAAAACATTTTAATAATTACATTTGTACAAATTATTAAAATGTTTTCAATATCTAGAACGCAAATATAAAAAATTGCGTATGTGTGTTTGTATAAACATTATTATGTAAACATTATTATATAAACATTATTATATAACTGTCTCTTGTTAATTCAAATCAGATACACAGAACACAGTATTACACAACTGTCAACATACGAATGTCTGACTATCATTGACTTTTACTACTGTCGTAATATTAAACGAGTGACACTTTAATTTTGACAAAAAAATATAGTTATAAATAATATTCCTGTACACAGAAATCATTAGATGATGGATTTACGATTATCAGATAAACTAATTGTAAGTTTACTTTCACTATTGAAAGCAATCGTACTTATTGTTAGAAGAAGCTATCTAGGAGAGATACGAGATCACGTTTCCAATTTATGATCGAGTACACGGATCTAAATGCGTCTTCACAACTAAGTCTTAAACTCAAAGTCTTTGAACCTTCAAATTCTTGATTACGAATTCTTTATAAGGTCTATTAAATTTCTTCACCTCGAATAACTCTTGATTACACGGTAAAGACATAAAATATTCGTCACGTAAAAAATAGAGATTATAAATTTCAAACTTGTCTTACACTAAATCTGTCCACTTCGTCATCGCAATGGAATTCCATTGCGTTTCCACTCAGCAAAATCCATTTAAAAATCGTTCCTTGTTCGACGGAGGAAAGGGTCACATGCGATTACGAATTAAAACTTCACATTTTTTCAAATTAAATATTCGTTCCAGGAATTATGCGCCTGTGAGGATCTCATTCGATATAAAACAAAACGTATGGCACACGGGAATTAAAGTCAAGCTTTAGCACGAAACCAATAAAAAATTAATCTTTCTACTGCATTTATCACTAATATATCTAGAACCTTTATTCTTTTGTGCTATTAGTAACAACGTTGTAAGAGTTTCACCAAGCTCTACAGAATCGTTAATAATTAAAATATCTTTTTAATTATATTATAAATTATTATCTATTCTAAATCAAATATATTATAGCTAATCCTGCTGCATTGCCAATTTCGAATAAAAAATCCCAAATGAAAAAATTCTTTAAAATTATAAAAAGTTTCAACTGCGATATGACGATTATATAAGTATAATTATTTAAATTGTCAACTTTAATATTTTCAGTAAACAGAAATATAATAAAATTGACTGATATACATAAAGCCGCGACGAACTAAATTAGAGGAGAACTTTTTGAAATTTAACTTTTTAAAATTCTAATAACACTATCATCTACTTTTCAAAACAATTGATCGTTACAATCCATATCATTACATTTTCGATACGTCATAAACAGTTTATCTAATCTAGATTTCTTAAACCTAAAATACTTGATGATTGGGCTACTGATACAAAAGTGGAGTGACACAATAGAAGATAGGTACATATAAATTCGTATGATCTATGATTTCAAATCAGACTTTCATTAGTGATTGAATAATGATGTTGAGAATTTTGTGTCTCCTCAGTTTTCTGGCGTTTTCACACGGTGAGTAATTATCTTCTCGGGCTATAATCGATATCTAATCATTCGTTTAAATAAATACAAATTAATGTAGCTCCCTTAGAAGACATCCTTGTGAAAAAATCGCTTTACTGTGTGTTGGATTATTCAAATAAATGATTTTATTAGTCTGTCAATTCAATTATTAAATACGAATAAAGAAATACGACATTTGTCTCTTCTAGAATCTTCGATGAAACTTTGTAAAAAATTTACTAAACTCAAAAAGATCTGAAAATTCATTATTAAAATGATGTGCATCTGAGGAACGAACTATTACTTATGATTTAAATTTCTAATGTAAACATCGTATTTTTTTAGTCTTTTGGATTTATTTTATATAGTGATATAATGACCTATCGTTGCAGCTGGAGACCTTCCATTCTTTAATTCCCGGATCGTGAATGGAAAAGATGCTAAAGAGGGCGAAATTCCATATCAGGTATACAGTAACAAAACATGCATTTATTACGAATAAACAAAAATATTGTAATATATGCAAGTATATATATATATATATATATAAGTATATAAAATAGTTATATATAAATATTATATCAAATATACATATAAATATTTTCCATTGTGTGTGTAATTTAAAGCGTATGAAATTAATACAACAAATGAAAATACTATAGTGCTATGATTTTCACAGGTTTCTATTCAAAGAAAAAATTCCAACTTTCACTTCTGTGGCGGCTCAATTCTAAATGATAAATATGTCATTACGGCAGCTCACTGCGTTGAACAGTAATTTTATTACCATTATTATTATTTTTTTAATAATTTCATATATATGTCACGCTAACATATCCTTTCCTACGTACAAATATTATTTTACAGATATAAGAAACATGTCCTGTTCACTATGTATATATATTTAGACAAAAATTTTTTGTGTTTTAGTGAATACCTCAAAAATATAAAAGTTGTTGCTGCCACCATCAACCTGAATCAAAATAACTCGAAATCAGAACATAACGTCATAAAAATCATTGTGCACGAAGGATACCATGCATCTCAAACTTCGATTGTAAACGACATTGCTTTACTCAAGGTAAGCATGGCGTAAATTTTCTTTTTAAACGAGGAAAATAGGATCTTTGTAACGCTTTCTTAATAATTAAAAATTATAAATGACAAATAAATATCTGACATTCAGGTGCAAACTCCCTTCATAAAATCTGTCACCGTCAGACCCATTCCCCTGCCACCAAGAGGTCACGTCGTTAAGGCCAATGATGTAGCTGTTGTGTCGGGATGGGGCAGGCTCTGGGTGAGTCTTTTATCGTTATAAATATACCGTTTAATTTGTAACTTTCATATGAAAATATGGAAATAACGATTATTTGTATTTAATTATTATAATATCTTGAGATTTGCAATGTCTGCTATAAAAAAAATGAGAGAAAATCAATGTCACTCTACAGAAAATATAATTGTTATTATAAATTTACAGAAAGGAGGACCAACCACTACCAAGCTACAACGAGTCAACATTTTGATTGTTGGCCAAGACAACTGCTGGAACATATACGCGAGAAAGGGATTAAACATCTATCCTACGCATGTTTGCGCACATGATTCGTCAGCCAATAAAGGAATTTGCTTCGTAAATTTTTTTCAAGATTTCAACTATTATATCGATCAATTCATTTAATATCTGCATAGTAATAGTTTAATCGCAACCTCTTTTAAATGGTCAAATATTTGAAAGTATATTAAAAAAATGCACAAAAAAGATCTAGACCTAGAAATTGAAATGGTATCTTGCGTCTTTCAGGGTGACTCCGGTGGCCCACTGACTGTCGATGGAAAACTCGTTGGATTGGTATCCTGGTCAATTGATTGCGCCAACACAGCCTACCCTGGCGTATACACGCGTGTCGTCTCTTATCTGGACTGGATTGCAGCTAACGCAATCTAAATTCCGATCCTGTTTCCAACTACTATGACACTCTGTTTTTCATTTTATATATATTTTGTGATTATTAATTCTTAAAACACGGAAAAAAAATCTTTTTTTTTGTATAAAATATATACTACGATGTGATATAAGTACATAGTAGGTGCCCTCACAATTCTGTACACATTTTTAACAAAATAAATTGATTCAATCAAAGAAAACGCTAATGAATTTAATCTGCCGAAAAGATAATATCTGCTCTCTAAAAGTGAATCAGTCGAATTATCACCGCTTTTCAGTGTATATCAATTTTCAGTGACATACTTTGAACTGTGATAAACAGTGACTATTTCAATATTGTTTCAGTGATAATATTCTGATTCAAACAATGACTATCACTGAAAGAATGCGAGTTTCACTGCCAAGCAGTTTTGAGAGCTGAAATTTACTGTCTTTCAGTGATATTCACTGTCTGAATTAGTGTATTATTACAACATTGAAATTAAACAACATTGAAATAGTCACTGTTTATCAGTAGTTCTAAGTATGCCACTAGAAAATGATATATGTACACTGAAAATCAGTTATGGTTCTACTAATTCACTTTTAGGAAGTGTAAAAAGAATGAGAAAAAATTAATGCCACTCTACAGGAGGTATAATTGTTATTATAAATTTGCAGCAAGGAGGACCACTTCTAAGATACAACGAATCAACATTTTGACCAAGCCTACTGTAGGTACGAGAATATGCAGGAATATAACGTCTACCCCACGCAAGTGTGCGCATTTGACCTGTCATCTAAGATAGAATCTTACCACGTAAGTTTTCTTGACATTTCAACTCCCGATTATATCGATTTATATATTTAATATCTTTATAGTAATAGTTTAACCATAATCTTTTTTGAATGGTCAAATATTTAAAAGTGTAATAAAAAAATATACAAAACAAGATCCAGACATAAAATTCGAAATATCTATCTTGCTTCTTTCAGGGTGACTCCGGTGGCCTAATGACTATCGATGGAAAATTCGCTGCATTGCTATCCTGGACGGCTTGTCACGGTTTGTTCATCAGAATCTATCCTGGCGTGTGTCGAATCTTATCTAGATTGGATTGCAGATAATGCGGTCTAAATTTCGATCTTGCTTCCAATATGACACGTACTCTATTTTTCGTTTCATAGAATTTTCTAATTTTAATATTATTTCTTAAAACCCGGAAAATAAAAATACTTTTTCCATGTATGAAGTTATAACGATATGCACAGGATGTACATATAGTAGGTGTCATCAAAATTTTATATACATTTTTATTTATTTATTTTTTAACGAATTAAATTGAATTTATTCAAAGAAAATGAATTTTACCCCTGCCCGAAAAAGCCACGGCGAGGAGCTATCGTACGACGAGTGCCGTCCATCACTTATCACGAATCGAAATCCAGAGGGATTTCGACATAGAGCTATTGGATAGAGCGCAAGAGGTCGAATAGGACCTCGGTCCTGTCGCGAAATCAATACACCGTGACCGCGCGACGCTCACGTGTTGCTCTTATTTCCGGTGACACTTGGCAGAGCGGAAGCGGTCGATGCGCACGTTTTAACCGTAATTGACAGTCATAATCGCAGAGCAGCGTCTCTATTCAGGAAAACATGATCGTAGATAAAAGATGTTCGTTAATTGCGTCATTAGCAGCTCGGCTAAATGCATTCTTATTACTTTCTTTATGACGTCCGGCGACTTTGCGAGTGTGGAAAAGAAAATGGAAAATAATACGTGACGTTTCTTCAAAAAAACTAGACGCGCACGCCCTCAAGATTTACGGACGAAGAAAAGGCAGTTCGAGAACGGAAGAGGAACTTTCCGCAAGCTGCGACCCCGAGAAGGAGAAAAACGACATAAAAATATAGACGAACTTATTACATTTGTTTCTTTTTCTAAGAAGTAACTAATAGCAAACGTTAGAAACTTTTCGAATAAGAACAAGACGAGCCGTAACTGCAATGAGGCGACTGCTATACTCGACAAGAAAGCGCGAGCGCGAATCGTTCATACCGAATTCTGTTCTGCCACCGTATTTACATTGCTAATGAAATTTCATTTCTGCTTTCGCCGTTCTTCCTTCAAGAGGCGCGTGATAGGCTTCTACATCGCTCTTTGATTTTATTTTATTATACGACAATAAAACGGTCGTAAAGTTGCTCATTTCCGGAAATTATTATTAAGTACAAACGTCTGTTATTAAGTTCTTCTTCCGAGCATTTTATTAAAAAAATATCCTCAATGATTTCACGAAATTCAAATTCGCTATTTGTGTGAAAAATTAATTTCACAATTTTGTTGGTATAACTGTATATAGCAAAATTTTCATATCTGTTAAATTCTCAGAAATTAATTTGTCGCGCAGAGACGGAAGGCTACTTTCCGTCCCACTAACAACGTTTCGACTCAGCACGTAACAGATGTTATAAACTGTCTCTCACTATATCGCGCATAAATATTCCGGAATAACTTTATGGTTCAGAATCGCGTACTAAATATATAGTATATTTAGTGTTGGTTGGCCGAAATAAAATATATAATATATATATATACACACACACACACACATATATACACATACTGTGAAGACCATATTCCCCAGCCAAACTATCCGAGCAGATACGTAAACTTGTATAGTTTGCAGAGCTTATATGTGTCCCCCCCCCCCAGTTCTAGAGAGCTAATTTCTACAGTATTACAGTATTATGAAGTAGCTGCAAAAGCATTATTCTCTCCCATAACTGCGCATAAAGTAGTATTTACAATCGTGCCTTTGTGCAGCGCGTGTAACTTTGTGATGATACAATACTTAAATCCAAGCAGGAAAGAATATTACTCTCTGTTTCAAAACTATATGAGTACAGCTATACGTAGCAAGACTGCTAATTAAATTGAAAATTCAAACGGACACCATTTGTTACCTAGATCTAAATGGTTTATTACTAAACCATGAAATCAAATCAAATAATTTTGCATTATAAAAATATGTCAGATAATTCGACGTTCATTCGCAGAGTCGTGATCTCAATTAAATCATTTATTAACTTTGCATTCTAAAACAAATAGAAATGTTAGTATGTATAGGAGAAACATTTTTTGATATTTTGACGAAGTCACTGAAAAACTTTTGACGGAACAAAGCCCTTTTGATTCGCGATCAATTCGACATCGCGCTGCTCCTCTTTCCTCTCCATCTCTGCCTTCTCTCTCTTTTCCTTTTCTTGCACATCTTACGACTTTCCTTTCATTACTCTTTTTGGACCCGCAAAACGACCTTGGGATAAGTAACCGCGACAACTCAATTTTATTGGGATTTTATCGGAATAACCACGAAGTCGTAGGTTTTAGCACGCGAATAAGTTAATGCTTTATTAATGACGACAGAAAATAGTAAAATTCTATAATTTATGAAAATGAAACAAGAATGTGATCAAGCTTGTAAAACTTTACTAAGTCTTCTATAAAAATATCGACAATCATTCGATTGATAAGATTGATTGCAGAACATATAAGATTTATGTAAAGTCATAAGCTATATATTCCAGTAAATTATTCAATTTTAGTAAATATTAAATATTTTTTATTTAATATTAGATATTAAATATAAATTTTAAGATAAAGTAAATTTCAAAATAAATGTATTTTGCTACTTAATACTGCACGTATATGTTCAGAGTAGCTTCCGGATATTGACAAGTTTACTGTAAGTGTTCCTCTCTCGGGTTCTCTCATACATTGCCACACGTACACCAATAACCACTGAAGCATAATTTTCGTAAAGACATTTCCATAGGGCCTTTACCTCATTTTGTGTAACGATTATACACGATTAGATTTTGCAGTGAATATCCATATACTTTCAATATATATATAATAGCAATTACTGTGCCCGATGAACCTTCAAATATTAAATATTGGCGAATTTTACGATAAAAACAATTTATATATATGTGAAATTAATTTACAAAACGCGTGCGTATTAATATTACGATATTAATCACAAAAACTTCTTTATCAAAAAGTTAGGCTTTTATAAACGCAAGCGTGTTTTGTAAATTAACTTCGCATATATATAAATTGTTTCTTCAATAAATGATATTTATATCTTAGGTATATTAAAAATGTTTAAATAATTTGTACAGAAAATATGACTTTCAACGTACGAGTATCTGACTATCATTGACTTTTAATACTTTTGTTATGTTGAACGTATGAAAGACTTTAATTTAGACAAAAACATCTGCGCACTGTTTTAGTACAAGAAATGTAATTATGAATAATATTCCTGTGCACAGTAGTCATTAGCTGATGATTTTACAAGCTGGATTTACAAGATGGATTCCCGATTATCGGATAAACTAAGTTTGCCTTTACTACTGAAAGCAATCGCAGCTACCTCGGAGAGACATAAGATCTCCCGTTTCCAATCTACGAGTAAATGGCCGCATAAACGGATTTAAATGAGCTCTGAAAATCGTAAATCATAAACTCAAAACTTGTACTTCGCGTCTTTAAATGTTGATCGAATTCTCGATGTGGTCTATTAAATTACTCCACCTCGAATAAACTCTTGATTGCACGGTAATGACATAAAATATTTGCAATATGACATAAAAAAAATAAAGATTATAAGTTCCAGATCTGTCTTACGTACGAAATCTTTCCATTTTGTCATTTCATATAGAATTCCACTGCGTTGACATTCAGCGAAATCCATTAAAGAAGTCTCGTTCTATAAAAACGAATACCGGAGGAAAGCGTCACGACTATGAGTTATAGCTTCGCATCCTTTCAAATTAAATATTCTTTCCAGGAATGCGTACCTGAGAGTCTTTAATTCGATATGGAGTAGCACGCGCAGCGCACGACGTACGCAATTAAGTCAAGCTTTGGCACGAGACCAAATCAAATCTTTTCAACTGCCTTTTATCACTAATATACATTGAAGCTTTATTTTTTCGTACCAGTATTATAAAAGTTTTCAGAAAGTTTTATACGACCGACGAAATTGCGTTTTGCAGAATTTGAATATTAAATATTAAATAATATTTGAATGACAGTAATTTATCCAGAGCGCAGATATGATTAATGTTATTTATAGTATTGCGATAGAGATAAAATAATATCATGCAATACTATTTTAACGTCGTAACAAAGGTAATCTTTATTCCATACATAGCATCATACCATCAAAGTTTGAACAACTCACCTGACGTCGAGTATAAGACTTTTCTTTGATACTCTAGAGACTTTGAGACACTATTGCAATAGGATATATACACGAGAAAGTGAACCAAAGTTATAATGTTCACATGAGTCATCATGTGAATCTTTACTTTCTTTCCTGTTACAGTTATGTACCCCACTTAGAAAGTAATTTAAAACAAAATGAGTGAACAATTCTCTCGTGATATCGTTTCTCATCGTGGTCTCTTTGTCTCTTTGTATTATGACCTATGACTGGTCACATTAAACGTAAATTCTATTATTTTGTTAAAACGCATCGAAAAATAGCTCAAAAAATAGTTCAAAGGCTATTTCCGCATTGTCCTCGCATTGTCTCATGCCATATCCCGTAAGAGACATTGAAATATCTCGTTTAAGGACATACCGGCGATACTCGGTGCGCGCAATCCTAATTGGGCGCGAGGCCAAAAGCGGACACTCACCTGTTTGCGGAGCGGCGTGACGCACTCGTCCTTGGTACGCTCGAAGCGCTCGAACTTGAAGCTATTGCTGCGGTAGAGCTCGTTGTCACTCTGTTGCCTCCTGCAGAGCCGTCGCGTGAGCGCGCGTGGTCTGCAGGGCGCACATTCGGTGGCGAGCTCCCAGTGCAAATGCAGCATCGCGAGCTCGGCGGTGCAACGTGCCATCGCGCAGCCGGCGCGCCTCACGCGGCACTTGACCCGCTTGATGCGGCCCTCGGGCTGCGGCTTGTGGCCGCAGGGCTGCGTGCCGCTGCAGCTGCAGTCCGTGCACGTGCGGCGCGTACGGCGCGTTTTCACCGTGTGCGAGCACGGCTTCGCCTCCTCGCCACACTCGCACTCGCACGGCGCCTCGCCGCCGGCTGTGTGGGTGCAATTTGATTTCTCGTCGGCGCACTCGCACGGCTGCTGCTGCTGTGACTGTTGCAGCTGCAACTGCGTGGAGGAGACAGGCGAGGACGAGGATTGCGCGGTCGTTCGCCGACGAGTACCGGAGTAGCTGTAGATCGCGTGCCGACAGGAACGATCCGTGCACTCGCATCTGCAACAAGGAAGGTATTAATGAATTAAAAGAGCGAATGAACAGTGTCAAATTAAACAGATATTAAAACAAAAAAATAACTTTCTCCGTCTTTTATTTCTGACATTTTCCACTTATAAACTTAAATTAAAAATTACGTATAATTTCTTTATTTCAAGTCATACGAATCGTAAACGTTGTTGCTTTCAAAGCGTTGTTATTGATCTTTCTAAGATTTAAATACCATAGTTTAAGCAATTATGCAAGTATCCAGATATTACTGGAAAACATTGATTTTCATAACGGTCGCGACATACTTTGCCCAGGATATTTGATGGCCGCAAGTTGGACCGCGAGAGTCCCTATCGACTATTGGAAATTTTATTTAGAGTATTATCGCGCACAATATGATATCGTAAAAACGGAAAGACCATGGCTCAAGGCAAAAAAAAAACTCAGGTCAGTATCTAAGATCGTTTAAATGCGGCTAATCGTGACTAAATTTCGAAGAATTCAGATAATTGCATCGTCAATTAAATTGACGTCATTATTGAATTTATTTCTCAGTTTATTTTCTTCATTTCGATATTAAATTTGCATGTCTTGAATTTCTTACGTTTTCCATATTTCTTTATTAATGAGTCTCTTTCGCCAAGAAACTTATATGCAACACAAACATCTCTCTATTTATTTATACGAGTTAACGCATATATTATAAAGTATAAATTGCATTGTGATTGCGAGGAACAGCTTAATTTGTGATAAATTCGCGTTAATATATCCATAAATGCGCACGTACGAAAGATAATGTTTACTCCGTAATTTAATAAAATCACATACGACTCGCGATATTCATGTGCCAGAAATGCAAATAAATGTACAATATTCGCTGCATAATTCGCCGTAGCACGTGGCGCTTCATAAATCAATATCTCGGCGTTTCAGAAAAGAGATAAAAGAGATCGCGCGAATTGGTATACTCAGGTTCAGGACGGACGAAGATTTGCCTCCGTTATGAGGACATGAAAATGCTTTCAAACGTTTCGCCACCGCGAAAGTTCTCCCATATTAATTCAGACAAGGTAATCGCCTTGTTTACCCTACAAATGAACAGCTGCGTCAACCTCGGGCAAGTTTGGCCGCCGAGTGAATCTCGGGCAGGTCCAACGGGTTAAATATACCTAACTAACTACTTGCGTTTCGCCTAAAACCTGCTTACGATCGGCGCAAGTGCCAACATCACGTTGCCTCCTGACCTCCACCATGCCATCCACCCCTTTCGCGATCTTTCAGAGCGCAGTCGAGCTTTATATAATCGATCATCATCTATCGCTATTACATCACGATACCAAAAATTACCATTGATAAAAAAATTTCGCGAATTAAAATAACACGAATTAAAAAATTTGTAGAGGAAAATATGGTAAACTGGAGCACTCTATATGGATGTAACTGTTGCTCGTTATTTCCACTCTTATCGATCGAACGAAGCAACCTGAAAATTCTAAAGGGAACTCACTCGACGACATTCTTTCAGAGAAATTTATCACGGCATAATGCCGCGATATCTACGCGAATACCAATAATTTTTCGATTATCTACCGCCGGAAGGTCATTGGTCAACAAGTGCTATCGACCGAATAAGGCGGTGCAGTGTCTCTCTCGCGTTCTGTATGCACTGCAACAGAAATAATTGGAATCTTACGAACCTACCCCAATCTTCAACCTACCCCCAGCGACAACAGAGCCAGCTGGTCTTTACGGTACAGGGTGGAACACATAATAAGCGCTCTTACGTCCGGCGTAATTTATTTACCTTCTGACCCTTCGCAGGGCCGATCGCTGTGCATGCGGACAGGGCTGCAATTCCGGCGGACAGTCGCAGCTGACGATGGCCGCGGCGGCGGCGGCCGCGGCGGCGGAAGCCGGCCGCGTACGACGAACCCTGATTAGCACTGGATGCACCGGGCACGGCTGCACCTGACAGCCGCAGACGATGGTCTGGGGCCCGCCGCCGGAGCTGCCGCGGGACTTACGGCCGCCGCCGCCGCGCCTCGCGCGCTGGTCCACGTGCAGCTGACAGGGCTGCACGGGGCAGCCGCAACGGGCCGCGGCGCCGCGACGCCCGGCACCCTGTACGCGTTTCCACACCCGCTCCATTCAACGACCGGCGTGCGACTGACAATCGGCCGCCCCACACCATCGCCAATCCGGCGGATCGCGCGGGCGCGCGAACCCGCTTCGATCCTCTCCGCGCGACCTCGGTCGCACTCGGCTACGTCGCTCTCTCATTCTATCTCTGGGGGATGAAACACCCCCTTCTGGCTCTCGTGGTGCGCGCTGGTCCACGCTGCCTCCCTCGCGCCCTCGCGTACCGCGGCTCACTCGTTCCTTCCCACCGAATGCGCGTGGGCGCACGGACAAATCCGGGCGTTTACCCTGAGTGAAAGGTCACCGTTGACTTCTTCGCGAGATCCCACGCGATAATATTGCTTTGGTACAGACGCGAATCAAGATAATTGATGTTTGCCTCCGAGCTCGAGAACCGGAAAGATCTTAGTAATGCGATATGATAAAAGAATTACTACGTGCGTGTTCCTTTTTAATAAACATCCGACTTCACGTTGAAGCTGTGCTTGTATATTAGAGGATATTTTGAAAGACGTCTAAAAATTTTTATTTACAAAAATTTGCAATATACAAAGTTATATAAACACCAATTGTGTTGTACAAAAACATATATCCTCAGAAAATGTAATTAATAATCCTTTATTGATAAGAAACGCCTCATTTTCCTATGCAAAATTCAACTAATCATCACACACGTTAAGTTGATCGCGTGGTACTTAAAACAGAAGCGGCAAATATCTGCTGTAGAATTCGTGGTATATTCTTAAGGTCCATGCACACGAATGCGCGACCAGAAGGCATCTTCTTCATCAATCTAAAAATAGCAAGTTCTTTTAATTAAAATCGATTGTCAAAAGAAAAGGCAAATAACAAGGCGATAAATTGTTTTTATCGTAAAACTACCTGGTCGCCTGATCACCCAGCGATCCAATAAAAATCGCGTAGGCATTTACGTCCGCGTTGGACGTTAATAATTTTGCGAATCGCTGAGGAGAAATCCCGTAACGGTCTAGATTCGCATCCGAGAGTACAACTACGATCGACTCGTCGGAATCCTCTTTCGCCAGGCTCGCAATTGCGTGCTGCGTCGCCTCCAACGTATGATCGCCGGACATGCAAAATTGCGAGTGAGCGTGCATCGTCTGCGCAGACAAATAATACCTCGTCAATTAAATCGCATGATGGCTTTCGTGGGAAAAACAGCAGAAATGAATCTACTCGCCTTAATCACCTCCAGTCTCCGTTTATTGTCCGTCGGCGGTTGCGTGCGATCGACGAAGACGATGCGGTAATCGTCGCCGGAATGGCCGACGATGTCGTACTGAAATTTGCCTTCGTAGCCGCTGAAAGCCTCCATTACCATGACACAGGCCTCCAACTCGCGATCCAGCCGGCCGTCGTAGCCGTTGAATCTGTACATGCTGCCGGACACGTCCGCGACGAGTCTCAGTCGCTTCGGCTTCAATTGCGGAGCGCCGATCTCCGGCTCCTTCTCCGCCCTCCGCCGATAAATCGTTTTCTCGCCCGTTAATCCCTCGATTAACTTCGTATCGTCCAGCTCGCCCGACGTCTGATGCCTGCACCACTGCCGCTCCTTGCTCTTCGCCTGCAGCGTACCTGTAAATGGCATGCGAGCGCACGATATAAGAAATACCGATTTCCACAAAAGGAAAGATTTCCTCCGGATTCGGGACTTAGGACGCTCACCTAGGATGACTCTCAAGGCCTGCACTTGATTGTGAACCGCGTCGCTGAATTGACTGTACATCTTGTGATCGTACTCGCTCATTCTTATGTCCTTGAGCCGCTGCTTGAACGCGCGAAGACCCATCTCGCGAGCGGCTTTCTTTATATGTTCCGGCACCGCGTTCTTCTCCTCGTCACTGAGTTGATGCACCGTGTGCCCTGCATCCAGTCGATACGGACCACCCTTTCCGCCCAAGCCCGCCGTATCTCTGCCTAAAATATAATTTCGTGCGCGTTCCTATTTTAATAGTTGCCGATCAGGTACAGAAGATAATACTTTAATACTTTAACGCAACAACGTGTAATTTCCTGTTGTGATTTATCTCGCTTTAATATACCCGTACCTCCGGTTCCCCCGGCCCAAGTGTTGCCGCCCACGTGCGGCTCATTATTCTTATCGACCTTTCCGTGTTTCGGCCCGCTGACATCCTGCCCCGAATACCTCTCTTTGGTGATCTGCAGCTTTTCCTCGCCGGCGCCTATCATTTTACGCCACGCGCCTAACGACTTTTCTATATTCGTGATTGATGTCTCCCATAAACGAACGCAGCCACCGGCGTCTATTGTAACGAGACCTTCGTTCGACGTAAGTGACGCATAAAGCGGAAGGTCCTTCGCATACAGCCACTGTGTCAATGGCGAGACGTTAACCGGTCTATAAGGTAATAGAGATTTAATGATTTTTCTCAGTTATTCCATCGGAAAGAAATACACGCAATAATAGCAAAGATATATACGCGGGCGTTATATCAATATTATTTTTTTTCAAAGAATATTAGAAGTGTGAATAAAATAACATTCTAACAGCTATTATTTTTCATATTAAATTCTCGCCTGTCGCGAGTTTACTTACTCCGGAATAGGTATGTATCGCAGCTTGTGGTTTACCGTGTCGACTATCTCTAAGTAACCGGAAATTCCCGCGTGTTTTGTGTCCTTCGGATAAACTTCCTCGGGTACCTGACTCGACGAGATCGTTCTGATCACTTGCCCGTTCTGCGTAACGATGGGCGTTATGAAGCTGCGCGTTCTTCCTCCCCTCGGCCAGAAGTGCAGCTCGTTAGAGCTGTCCAAATCGGGAAATCCCGTCGCTATGCCGGCGTACGTGTTATCGGTCACCAGAAGTCTATTCGGACAGTCTATTTTCTGCTGAAGAGCCTTGCTCAGCTCCGTTTTGTGCAGACTGCTGCTGCCGCAATTCAAGACACTGCCGGTCTTCAGATCGACGCTGTTGGACTCGTCCAATTTGCGCAACACGCTCGGGCACGGGTCAGAATCGGTGGATTTCGTAAGAATGTACTTATCCTTGGACGCGTCCTGTATCAACCACTTCCCGTCGGACGCGAGTAAGACCGATTCGACGTTGCACGGCAAACTCATCGAGTAAGCGTACATGTTTTGCAAATTGATAATTTCGAGTTTGTCGTTGTCCTGCGTGTACAAGACAATCAAATTATGCGACGGGAGTAGATTCGCGTTCATCTTCCATTGAAAATTTTTGCTCCTGAAGGCGTTCGACAGTCTGTCGCTGGCGACATCCAGAAAAGACGAAAACTGCAGTTCTCGAACCGAACCCTCGTTTACGTTTACCACGAGTAGAGAATTGCTCTAAAACCGATCGATCCTCATGAATACTATCGCCGAGCAAAAGCGATTTATGTTAATGATTTGTATTACTCACAGTTTCTTCGTGAACTAAAACGTCTCCGAGATTGTCGATCGCGATGTTGTAAAACGGCATATTGCCCCTGGCGGGGCTGATTAAGCCTTGCAGAGACGTTTCGCGAATCTGCTCGGATTCCGGTGTCATGCTAAATACACTTAAAGGATTCGACGTGAGAACGTGTATCCTGTCGTCCGTACCATCCCCTTTACTTCCATGCGCGACCGTTAAAGCGGTCACCGTGCTGTTTTCGCTAATGGGTATCGTCCAGTAACTCTGGAGTTCCGTGAACCAGGCCGATCTGGCCTCAACTCGATCTAGAGTTCGATCGCTTTGCGACGGGAATGTTGGCGGTTTCAACTTAACGTACCTTTCCTGCACGGGTATATTTTGGAACGTGTTCAAAACGTTCCAACTGCCGCAGATCTTCATCTCGGGCAAAGGTATTCTGTAATGGAAAAGGGGGGAGAACATTGTGCGCGTATGTGTGTGAAAGTTATTATCTTACATATCTTTATCTTCAGATTTTTATTTATTATACGACGTATAACAATAAATCCGTTGTATATTAAAAAATTGGTAAAATACATTACAAAATTGTCCGAATTAATTATATTTCCTGCTTGTGTCTATCTGATTTATAAATATCTTGCGAAATATTCAAAGAGCACGGTAAAGATTATCTTACTCCTTAGCCAAGGCAACATTGGTTGGACTCGTTCCAACGGGAATTCCATGCTTATGAAGCACTGTTACCAAAGTGTCGAATATTTCCTGGCTATATCGATCAAAGTCGAAGACATTGCGCACTACGGTGCCCAACGGTTCGTTCGGAAATTTCTACAATTAAAAAAAAAGTGTCATCAATTTCATCGTCATCGATCTGTCGTTCTAAAAAGTCCTCGTTATTAGCTCACCTCTAGATGCTTAACTATATTAACAACTTCTCGGGTCGAGTATGGATACGAGACTAAACCTTGATCGGCCATACTTCTCAGGTCGCCGAAAGTTCTCACTAATGTATGTATCGTCCGCTCGTCTACGTGCGGACCGTATTGCTTCAGCAGCTGAATCTCGCTTCGCGTACTCGGATTGTCGACGGAATGCGTGCTGAACAGGTCCCCGAGAGCGCCGAAAAAATCATTGCCCAGAAACGGGAAGCCCGGTCTGTTCGCTAACACGATCATCCTGAAGTCCGGGTGCATGGGTATGATGTTCGCGTTGCGGGCGTCGCCGCTGGCACGGGGGACAATTCGTCTACCGTCCGACAGAATCATTTCGCCCGACTCCACCAGGGTCTGAAAATGACAGGATTCGTCTCTCGCACGACCGACAAAGTATGTTCGCGCCATAATGGCTCTGGCTATCGTCAAGTACGTACTTTCAATATACACGTCACGTGCGTGGGCGCTTTGTCCGCCTCGTCGACGACGAGGACGTGGCCCAGTTTAACGGCCTGCACGAGCGGCGAGTCCTCGTAGACGACTTTGCCGTCCCTGACCATCGGCTGCAGGGTCAAAGTTTGCACGGTCGTGTCGCGGTGCAGCTGAATGTACTCGCGCGGCCTGTTGAGCAGCTGCAGCAGCCGGTCCACGACCTTGTTCTTGCCGACGCCCTGATTGCCGACCAGCAGGAGATTCTGTCCCAGGCTGAAGTCCTGCAGCAACCGCTCCAAGATCGCGACATGCTCCGGCACGTCGTAGAACAGGATGTCGGGTACTTTACTGTGCGCCGCGGTGCGATACCGATCTACGACGGTGTCGCCGATCTTCACGGAGTCTCCCGTCACCGAGCACTCGATCGCCGAATCTGCCGCAGATTCCGGCGGAACGATGCCAAGGCGACGGCAAGAATCCTCGAGTGCCTCTCTCGCGATCGTCGGCAAGAAGCGCGCCAGACACGCTCGTTGCACCGCGCTGTAAGCGTCATCGCACTGGAATCGGTGCATTCGCTCGGCGATTCGCAGAAGCTGCCGGGTGCTGAGCGATCCGGCGAGAGACAGTAAGGTCGGATCGTTGGACGAACGTAAGACATGCGCTAATTCTACGATACTCAGTAACGCTTTGCTGGGTTCCCCGAACTGCAACAGAGTACTCGATGAGAATCTATCCGCGATCGAAGACGCGTCAACACTACAAGCTACCCTACGATCACCTTCGACTGAATAATATGAATCTCCTCGCGCTTGTCGAGCGGCCTCATCTCGTGGAAGAGGAACAAACTGAGCAGCTCGGAATTCAACCACTGGCCGGACGAGCTATTGACGACCGGCGGCTCGGCCAAGGCTATCAGCCTGAAGGCGGGATGGATTCGCAGAACACCGCGGTCGCGCATCTCCTCGTCGGATCTGTTATACTCTCTCTTTATTTCGTCGTAACGATCGGCTCGTATGAGCCGCTTACCGTCGTGCAACTGCAGCTCCCGATCGTGGACTAATCTAAGGGCAAACGCGGGCGTCGCCGTTACACGTTATCGTTAGCTTGAAGTTCGTCTATTAAATGTCGCACCCGGCGAACAACGCGATATACCTGTGCAGTATAGCTAAAGTACTGGAATGTATCCTGTTGATGCCGTCCAACACGGCCAGTTTGCCGTGCAGGGCCGCGTCGACCAGCGGCGAATCTCTCCAGACCGTGTCGCCGTTAAGCGACGTGGTCCGTTGTTGTATCAGGTCCCTGGAAGTCATATCCTAAGAAAATATTTCAACCGTTTCATTTCTCGAACGAATTGCCGCAATCGCCGTTGTAAACGCGAGTGATTCTTTTAAGTTGGAGCTCAGAGTTGTCATTTTTTGCTCCTGTCACAAAAGACAATATTGAAAACTAACGTTCACTTTCGCGAAAAATGACTTGCCTGATAAAGCACTATTGGCTCCACTTGATACCCTAATAAATCGGCGAGCCGTCGAACGGTGGTGGACTTGCCGCAGCCTTTCGGTCCGATCAAGCAGAAATCGGACGTCAAATGGGATTCCAGCATGCCCGCCAGCAAGTTATTCTGATAATTAGTCTCTACATAATAATCATTGTTCGCGCTAGATAACTGGCTCGTGCCGCAGGGAACCTATATTCGCAAAATAGATTCAGACGCTTAGCAGCGGTGGTCGTCAATAACGTAGGAATGATGCAAGCGAGTAATTATTTATAGCTTACGTGGAAAGTTGTTTTCGCGTTATCGTGTTTTATGCTGATCTCCAAGAAATCGTCAGCTTTCTTGGTGGCATCTATTTTACTGGTAACGGTACGCTTCGTTTTAGAATCGTTCAATACGCTAAACGTTCCAAGGATATCCTCAACGGCATTCTGACCCTCTTTACCCAAAAATAGTTTGTACGGATAAAACCTGTAGAAAACGTCGTACACCGACAAGTCTGGATTTTTGTCCTAAGCACAAACACCGCGAAATTAGCGTAAAAATGTCGACAAAACATCACCGCAATATCAATGCAGAGGCCAGAAATTTACCATAATTAAAGCGGCCGACGATAAATTGTCCAAGGGAAAATCTGGCAGGCCTATGGTGACGGCTTCTTGGGTAACTAATGCGTGAGCACACGATAACAATTGCGACAACTTCCCAGCGTCGACGTTCGGCGCTAAGTTTCTCAAGACCTCAAATTGTTCCTTAAAAATCAAATCTTGATATATATGATACCTTGACATTCCCTTTCCCCC